>NC_051177.1:135844113-135940191 GCF_013339695.2 Rhipicephalus sanguineus
GGCCATTTTGCTTGCTTTATATGCACCGAAATTGGTATTGTGGCGACGAGATTGCATGATGAACGTAAATATGAAATTATAACTTGAAAATCATGACATGCAAGTCATGTGCGACATGATTTACATGCCACGCTCATGGTGCCCTAACGGCGAATTCGCTCACTTGATTTACGCCGAAATTGGTATTGCGTCATGAGACTGTATAATGAACGTTAACCAGAGGTGGTAACGTGAACATCGTGACATGCAAACCATGTACGACATGATTTACATGCCGCGCTCATTGTCCGAACGCTGCCGTTTAGCTCGTGTGATATGCATCAATATTTGTATTGCGCGACGGGACTGCATGATGAACGTAAATGAGAGCTGAAAACTTGAAAATCGTGACATGCAAGTCATGTACAACATGATTTACATCCTACGCTCATGGTGCCGTCGCGGCCATTTCACTCGCTTGATAGACACCAAATTTGGTATTCGCGACGAGACTGTATGATGAACGTAAATCAGAGGTGGTAATGTGAAAATCGTGAAACGCAAGTCGTGTACGACATGACTTACATGCCACGCTCATGGTGCCCTCGGGGGCCATTTCGCTCGCTTGATATACACCAAAATTGGTATGGCGCGACGCGACTCTATGGCCAACATAAATTACAGGTGGTGACATGAATATCATGACATGCATGCCATGTACGACATGATTTACATGACACTGTCATAGTGTGCTTCTGGCCGTTTTGTTAACTGGATTTATGCCAAAACTGGTATGGTATGACACTAGTGCGTCATGAAGATAAATGACAGGTTATGCATTGCATATTCCAGAATATACGTTTCATTAGCATCGCATATACCGGATTGTATATGCATGCATGCTTGTCAAACATGCGATATATAGTGAACTAGATGCCATGGTATAAATGCCTTCACTTGTCTCAAAGACAAACACGGCAAGGTAGCAGCTCTACGCCGGCTGCTTCGCATTATATCGATTCCCACAGTGCATGGGATCTGCCGCATTTTTATTATTTATTTTATTTGCTGCGTTCTTGACTTATTGGTCACGGACAAGATGATGACTTTTCGCTCAAAACCAATGGCGCCGACACCAGAAGTTCTAGGAAATGAGCTCTATAACGCTATCGCGTGAAAACATAGACAAACAGTGGATGCGAACTCGCCTTTTTTTCTGGACAGCTGCATTGTCTCCGCTCTAGAGAGTTAGCCCGCTGGATGAATCAAATAACCCGGCGCCTTTTCTATTGGTTTCGCTATCGCCTTTACTATTCTTCTTACAGGCGATATCTCCTCGCCACTTCTTTCTTTATAAAGCACGCGTACAATGACAGCACTAAGCGTTGAGCACATCAGGATTTCGTTCTTGTCGGCTACTCCGTCTTATCTCGGTTTGCGCAGTCGGAAACGCACAAAATGGAGCAAAATCAGTTGATCACGCACGATGTTCATGCAAAAGAAGGAGAAACGGGTGGGCGACAGCATGGGAAAGCAGGATGGGAGACCGTTCACAAGTGATATTTCCCGTATATGGAACAATCGAGAGTACGTACCCCAATGATGCCACGTGAATCACCGTTCTGTCATCACTGAGTGCAGCAAAAAGAGGATAAATGCCGTGAGAGAATAGCGCGTGCGTTTTTAACCAGCGCAGTTATCCTAGCTCGGCGTAAAGTGTCTGACCATGCCCGTAAACTATGATCATCATGGACAGGTATGTGCCACAGAACTTAGGCAAATCCCATTGCGGCGTGGCCTGTATAAACCCTGATTGGTGGGAGAATGAGTACAGAGAGTGAGAGGGAGAGATAGCAAGAAAGAAAGAAACAGAGAAACAAACAGAGAGATGGAAAGAGAGATGGGAAGCCCGGATTCGAACTAGCTTACCCTCGATCCGAAAACGAGCATCCTACCACTCGACTATTCAGACTGCTCAGGCACGCTAGCAGAGAATAGATAGCCTCTATAGTATAGTGTAGCAAAGTGGTGGGAAAAGGAAGTGAGCATGAGGAGGAAAGGTGTCATGGCAGGGTGGAGGATGTGAACTAGTGTAAAGCGTAGAGAGAGCGAACGGCGCGCGTTGACTATACGGAAACGCTCTTTTGCGATGAACGCTGAAGTACCAGCTCGCCGGGAACAAGAACGAGTCTTCGGCCACGAGAGATTAAGGCGGCGCAGGCAGCGTCTGCTAGTGAGTTTTTTGAGTGAAATAAACGACTTTTATTCGATGTCACGCCCAGAATGACCTCGATGCACACTCGGCTGATCTGCTAATTTTTCACAGTTCTACGGTAATTAATACTTCTCTCAAAGTAACTCTGTATGTCAAAGTTTTGGAAGCAGACAAATATAAGATCTTTTTAAGGATGGCACATTTTTAATGTTTGTTTTAATGTTTGCTTTTCTGCAGCATTGGCAGAATTACCATGAAAGGAAAAGCTTCTGTCACACAGCTCCTGTGCATGGTGAGTCAAATCTTCTCAAGACTTGTAACTATTATCATCGGAGGTATGAGATTTTACGCTATTAGACTTATCCGCTTCGCTCCAGCTTTGTTTTTTCTGCAAAAAAATGGCTGCGTATCTGCGTGCATCGCTGCAAATGTCGTCCAAGGACGATAGAAGACGCGCTGCGTAAGATATGGACGCCATCTGGCAATACGTCGGGAAACATGACTGCTGTGTTGCGGGCTGGTAGTCCCGGTGCAGCAGCAGGCGAAGACCGGCGGTGACCAACGCGACCGGTGGGGACGCCAACCAGACCGAACACGCGGTTTGTCGCGATGCGCCGAAGCAGAAGAAACGTTCGCACTCAACGAGTACTCTCCACACACTCTTTTATTAGATGCGAAGCATCTTATAGCGGAGTTCAATCCGGTGGTGGTGGTGGTGTGCGGCGTGACCACCCTTACTGCGCATGCGCATACCCTCTCCACTTCCTCTCTCCCCGTCACCCTATCCACTCACCCTCTCCCCTCACCCTCTCCCCCTCCCTCTCCCCTTCCCCTCTCATCACTCTGACACGCAGGCTAGACATGCCGAAATTCTCCTGCGCAACGCCGTGATGAGCACCAGGGCATGCACGTCCCCTCCCCCTCTCTCCTCTCTTACTCGGCAGCCTCAGACCAGACTATCCAGTGCTACCGATCTAGAGAGGCCGCCGCGGTCGCACGCGTTTTTCTAGCTCCTCAGTTTTTCATTTTCTCCTTTTATTTTTTGTTTAATTTTTCATCCACAGTTATGATCTCCTTACCCCCACCTCTATCGTTTGATTTACTTATCTATTCTTCTCTCCCGGGTCCAGCCCTCATTGGGGAATAAGTAGGGCGATGTAGGTCCGCCTAACCTTTTTCTTTTTTTTTTTTTGATCGGCCTTTTCTTTTATACCATGTTTTTTTATTACGCCCCACCAGCCGATTCCCTCCCTGTCCCTCGACACTCCTTGTGATGGACGACAACCTTGTGATGGACGACAACTTGATGGTCGACAACTGTCGGAAATCACCATGAGCTGTAGCTCTAGGCGCTCTCGAGCGTTTGAACTTCTTCTTCGGGAGGCAAACAACCTCCTCCGGCAAGATGACGCCAAAAAATCGCTGTCACCTCGCCGCCGTCCTCGCAAGGTTCGCAAGAGTCTTGCTCAGCCACGCAGGTACAAACGACCCGCCACTGTTGTGCCAGGCTCCACAAACCAGGCGCCCGAACCGCCATCCAGCCCCGGCCCCTTCAACTCCACGGGCGCCGTTCCCTCCACAGTCGAGAAAGACGCTGCTGCCATCTTGGCTCGTCCTCCCTCCTAAGTCGGCCATTTTAACGCCGAGGCAGATTCCAGCGAGCAAGTCACGGTGGATCAGGAGGGTAACGACCGCATTGGCATTCCAGAGGGGAACCAGGAGGGACAATGCCCCTTGTCAAACAGAACCCTCCCCCTCCCATCGCAGGGGGGAGCGAAGAAATCACTGCCTCATCAGCTTCGTTGAATGAAGCCACACGAGCGCCCACCAGGCCCCTTTCCCCCTTTGCTGACGTCACGGAGGAAGCACAGCTGACTCCAGGGAACCCAGCTCCCCGCTCACACGTGCACAGCAAGGTCAGGCGAGCCATTGCCCATTCTTGAGGGAAAGGAGCCCCTGAATGGCGTGCCCTCCTCCCCACTCCCTCGCGCCAGCCGCGTGCTGGGACAGCTGACGGCTGAAGATTTCCCCGCCCTCTCCCCCACTGGAGGCCCCGAGCGCTACAGAGCTTTGCGCACCAAGTGTTCCCATCAACACCGGGCGTCGGTCTCAGCGTGCTGAGAAGCCCGCTGCCAGCGACCCACGCCCCCGGCCCCCACGGCACACAAGCCCCGGCACCCAGCTGGAGACGGTACTCTACAGACCGGCTGTGAGGAGAGAAACTTTCCGAACAGCCACACAGGAAGCCATCTCCTCCTGTCTGGCTCCTCTGGAGGGCGTCAGTCGCGTCCGCGTAAATTTCGGTCGCAACGTCGTCGCGGTCGACGTCACCGCCGGAACTCCACTCGACCCCTTGCTCGCTGTGGCTGACATCTGCGGCATTGCTGTGCGCGCGAAGCAGGCGTCGACGAACACCTGCAGCGGCGTCATCTATAACGTCGACCCCGCGCTAGACGAGGATTCCATCCACGCCAACATCGCGTCACGGTTGCCTGTCCTTCAGTGCTGTCGCTCTGGTCGCCACGTTATTGTGCGCTTCGCCGGCAACAAGGCTCCCCCTGATGTGGAACTTTTCAAACAGCGCCGGCCCGTGCGTGCTCGCCGTCCACGACCAACCCAGTGTGAGCTCTGCGGACGCTATGGGCACACGGACGTAACGTGCACGTCTGAGCGGCGATGTGTGCGTTGTGGCGGACCGCACTCCCTCGGTGAGTGCACCGCGAAGAAGGCGAGGTGCTTCTATTGTGGCGCAGCTCACCCTGCTACCGAGCCCCGCTGCCCTCGTTGGCAGGAAGAGCGGCGTTTGTTGGAAGTGCGCGCCGAATCGTCGCTCCCAATCTCGCGCCGTGAGGCGCTCGCTATCGCGCGTGGACAGAATACAGGAGACCCAGCAACACCCGGCTCTACCACCATGTCCCGTGCCCACCGCCTGGTTTGCGAGAACTTTTCGTACGCGGCGGCCGCTGGTCTTCCGTCTGCAAGAGCTCACAAACCGCCACAGACAAGAGAAACTCTGTGATCGCTGTGCTCTCGGCAGCGCTGACAGCCGCTATGGAATTTTCTCCCTCTCGGCTGCCCCCGTTCGCCCGCTCTGTGCTGCAGCGCTGGCCACCCACCTTGCGTTAACAAATGATGGCGAGTGATCGACACGAGTCTAGGCCACGCATACTGCAGTGGAACTGCCGTTCACTGCGTCGCCGACAAGCAGAGCTCGCAGCGATCCTTCCCCTGCGCGACTACGACGTCCTTGCTTTGCAGGAGACGTATGTTCGCGTGGAGGATGTTTCGCTGCCCGGCTACATCGGCTACAGCAGTTCCACGCAGTGTGCGCTCGCTGAGTGCAATAATGCGCCGTGCTGTGACACCGCCCACCCGCCCGGGAAGCCGCGCGCCGGTTTGTACATTCGTGACACACTCGCTCATGCGCTTGTCCCCACAGAACATCTATGCTGTGCGACGAGTGAGTGCGTTGCTGCCACGGTCCGTGTGGACGGCGTGGACACTTCTGTCGCGAGTGTTTATGTGCGCCCAGTCGTCGCGGCCAGCTGCGCGTTTGTGCCGCGCCTTGTCGCCGTGCTTGCGCGTGACCACGTACTGTGTAGAGACTTCAACGCGCACCACGTCAGCTGGGGTTGCCGTACCACGGATGCGCGCGGTAGGGACCTATGCGACGCGATCAGTTCGGTGGGACTCCTCGTACTAAACTCCGGAGAACCCACCTTCATCCGTCGCAGTGCGGCCTCGACAGTGATTGACCTGGCGCTGGTGTCAGAACGCTGCTCCTACGAGTAGAAACGCCACGCTGACACTGCTGGTTCTGATCACTACCCGATCACACTCCTCCCGTGCCACCCCAGCCGTGATGCTGTTCGTGAATACAGTGTTGTACGGTGGCCACTTTTCCGTGACCTGTGCGCGAGCGTGCAGAGCAGTGATGATTTCTTTTCGCGCATCGCGGACTGTGCTGAGCGTGCCACAACGCGCTGTGTTGTTCCCGCCGGCACACCCTGCCCTGACATCAAACTGCTCAACCTCCGCGCAGTTCGCCAGCGAGCACAGCGGCGTGCGCTGCGCTCCTCGGCCCCCGGCGCATGGACAGAGTACAACCGACTCGACGCTGTGTGCCGGCGGCACGCCCAGCGGCTACGCGACCGCAGCTGGACGGGCGTCTGTTCCTCTCTGAGTGATCCACGAGGACGTCGCCGCGGCTGGCACATCATGCGCGTCCTGATAAACCCGAAAGTGTCGCGCTACCCAGTGCTCGCCATAGCCGTTGCGCAGGGCATCACTGAAAGGGAGCTTGCTGAACTGCTTGCCGCCTCTTTCGCGCCTCCTTCCCCTCCTAGAGCGGGGAGCGCTGGCGGTGTCACGACAAACGCCGCACCCCCGCTCCCTCCCGTGGATCCCATCACCTCAGCTGACATTCGCTCTCTCTGCAAGGAGGACTTCTCCCTCTACGAACTGGAACGGGTTCTCCTCAGAAAGCGCAAGCGCAGCGCCCCTGGAGCGGACAAAATCACTCATCAGCTGTTGAGAAACCTGGATGCCTCCCAGCGCCCACTCTTGTTGGATGCATTCAACAGAGTTTTCTCCAGTGCTGTCCTCCCGGAAGAATGGCGTTCCGCGACTGTGATTCCTGTCCTCAAACAAGGCAAACCGCCGCGATCGGTGACGTCATACAGGCCCATCTCTCTCACTTCTGTGGCGGGCAAAACTATGGAGGAGATGGCTCTTTACCGGCTACAGTGGATCGCGGAGGTGCGCAACGCTTTTCCACCAGAGCAGTGTGGATTCCGGCCACATCGCGCGACCATCGACTGCATTGCTGCAGTCGTGAGCACCCTCGAGCAGGCCCTTCACGATGGAGAAATGGCCATCCTACTCCTCCTTGACATAAAGTCGGCGTTCGACTCGCTCCCCCACTCGTCTATCATCAGTGCTGTGCGCGCGCTAGGTGTTGAGGGCAACTCTTGAACTACGTTCAGGCCTTCCTCACTGACCGAACGTTTACTGTGCGCGTGGGCGGGGCGACAAGTGCGCCGCGATCTGTCAGCTGTGGCGTCCCACAGGGCAGCGTCCTCAGCCCGTTTTTGTTTAATCTGGTGCTCGCGCCACTCGTCAAGTGCCTACCAGAAACAGCTGTGTTCCCTGTTCGCGCAGTGGTGTACGCTGATGACGTCGCATTGTATGTGCGTGGTCCGACCCGAAAGTGCTCGGTGGTGCGCGCTTGCATGCAGGAGGCCCTCCAATGTGTGGCCGCCTTCGTGAGAAACATCGGACTCGCGATCTCGGCGCCGAAAACCGAGGCCTTCGTCGTCCACCCTCGTGCTGAAGCCCGACGACGTCTTCCGTGCCTTCAGCTGGATGGTGCACCAATAGTTTGGAGTAGCAACGTCCGCTACCTCGGCCTGACGATAGACAATCGCCTCCGATGGTTCCCGGCGGTGCGACGTGTACGACAGACGACGCGTCGCGTGGAATCGGCCGTGCGCCAACTACTCGCAGGCGGCAACGGCTGCCCCGCTGCCTTCGCCTGCACCATCTACGAGGCGATGGCTTTGTCTGCCATCCACTACGCACTGCCGATCTGCAAACTCCAGGCGCCACAGTGGCGACTGATCGACCAGGACCACCGCCGAGTCATCCGCATGTGTCACGGAATGCCTCGTGGCTCTCGTGTGGCCGAGACCCTCGCGGAGGCTCGTGCGTGGCCTGCGTCGCTCACGGCGGACCTGCGCGCATTGTGCCACTTGCAGCGTCTCCACCGAGCGCCTGATGCAGGTCCCCTCCTCTCGCGGTTACGTGCTGTGCCAAACTCACGTGTCGGCCAACTTATCGACGTGTACGACGGTGTTGTGGCTGACGACCCCGCACGCCTTTCGCGCTGGCCACCCCCTCACCGTCGAGTGCCCCTTCGAGTGAACTTGCACCTGCCGGGCATTCGATCCAAACGCCACACCCCCAGTCAGTGCCATTGCTCAGGAGGCCGCGGCGCGGATGTATGAGGACCTGGCCGGGAGGACGCAGGTGTTCACCGATGGGTCCGTCCTGCAGGATCGCTCAGCCGCGGCCGCCTGCATAGCCCCTCAGCTCAGCTCGGAACGACAGTGCCGCTTGCGATACTGTGCATCCTCAACAACAGCTGAGCTAGTCGGGCTCCAGCTGGCTGCAGACCTCCTGCGCAATTCGCCGGCCGTCACGAGCGCAGCAATCTTCTGCGACTCGAAACCTGCACTCCGCCAGCTCGCGAGGGAGGAACGAGGCCCCCTTCTTGCTCAGCGTGCCGCTCTCAGCCTGCTGGCCCTCCAGGAACGAGGCTGTGATGTGGTCCTTCAGTGGCTCCCTTCACACGTCGGCATCCCGGGCAACGAGGCTGCAGACGAACTCGCAAAACGAGCACACTCCGCCGAGACTTCGCTGACGGATTACGCCAGCTCGTTCGACTCGGCACGCAACAACCTTCGCCGGGAGCTGGTGCGCGAGCATCCTGACGCACGGGTCGCCTCCGGACACCCCCCTCCTCCCATCCCAGCCACTGGTTTCACTCGCCGCGAGCGCGCGCTTCTTCCTGCCCTGAGGACCGGTTCTGTGTGGCCCGCGGAACGCAGGCATCGTCTTCGCGGCGCCGCTGCACCGAACTGCACCGATTGCGGCGCGATCGAAACCCTGTGCCACCTATTGTTTGACTGTCCGTCTCTCAACACTGCGCGGAAGCGGCTCGCCATGAAGTACCGCCTCGTCGGACTGCCGTGTGCGACCCTACAGGACTTGCTCCATCCCACCGGCCACGTACACCGTCGCCGATCAGCCCTTGCGGCCCTACTAGCTTTTCTCGAGGATGCCGGCCTAGTCGAACGAATTTTCTAGTCGCTCACCACGGTGACTCGGACGCCCGTTCTCCTGCCCCCCACCCCCTCACTGTTTTTTTTTTCACTCATACCTTTCTTTTTCTTCTTTTACCATACTTTTTTCACTCTCACTGTCCCTTTAATCCCCAATCCCCCGTGAGTGTATCGGTTGAGGTGTCCTCACTTGAGAGACAGTTATCGTGCACTCCACACCCAATTTCCATTTTCATTTCCTTCTTCCTTTTAAGAATCACCTCCCCCCCCCCCTGTCGACCGCGTTCCCCGCTCGCCCTGTGAGAATTAACGGCCAGGCTAGAGATAATACAAGACGCGCGTAGCGTTCCTCTTCGCGTTGCACGACGCGAGGTCGGTAGCATGCCCAACGAACGCCAACGGAATGCGATCATGCAAGTGCTCCGGCTTCGCATCGCCTCATGGTCCCCGTTAGGGGGAAATGGTGCAATTTTTACACGTCGCGTGCGTAAAACAGGAATGCAAGAGCGGCGCCCCATAGCATTTGTACAGTGCAATACAGAACCGAAACCGAAACACAATAATGAGCTCGTGCAGAGGGCACAGAGGAAGGCAAGTTTCAGCGCAGTCGCATTTTCAGCGCAGCTTAAGAAAGTAGGGTCTTTGGAATTACGTATGTATGCATTTTCTATTAAAGAAACACACCACCTAATACTTACCTAGTGATGTTGCGCCTCAGATATGCGTGATATTTACTTTTTGATCGACAACGTTCACAAGTATGAACAGCCGTACCAGTTCAAGATGGCTGGACCTTGGGCAAGTGGTTCAATTTTGGCCGAGTGGCTGAATCAAGGGACGTGCCGACAAACAGAAAGACAGAAAGACAGACCAAAATTTCTCCGTTTAAAGGGGCCCTGCAACACTTTTCAAGCATGCTCAGAAAGCGCTGCCGATCGGTAGTCGAGGCTCCCGAGAACACGCGAGCCAAATATTATAGCGGATGCGCACGGCCTGGAATTTACAATAAATTCTCAAAGGCAGCTGAAAATCGCTCCCTCTTCTCTCGACAAATGATGTATTAGTCCGCAAAATATTACGCGATTGTCGGCAGTTCCACGATTGGCTGATGTTATAATCACAATAACACCCTCATTATTACTTTCGTTGTTAATTTCGAGTTCAATAAGTAGATAATATGTATGTTTATATTCTGTTATCGCGTGAAAAACAGCGAACAAACATTAATATTAGCACTTCCGGTCTCACCGACAGCTCGTCTGCTCGTAGTTGCGTGGTTCCGTTTTCTTCACCATGCGCAGTGCCGAAATCGTGAATATTTCTGTGATTTTGACCATCGCCGGTTGCCGTTGAGAGTGGCAGCCGTTCGAGTGTTGCCTCGTCAGCTGGGTACTGCATCGTCGGCACGTTCTCACGACCGACCGAGGCAGGGGCGCAGCATGTCTCCGATAACAATGCTGTCGTCCGGTAATGGCGGCGCTTCGGGGTCGTCTGCCGGTGTATCGGAGTATGGGCCGAAACCGATCTCAGCTGTCATTCGTTCCAAACGAGCGCGCAGGTTTGCTTCCATGGTTTGCAGAGCGATGAAAACACTACGGCGTTCGAGGTGAACACCCAACACTACCGAACCGACGCGCAGTTTTCAAGCACGCGCGATACACAGTGCAATCGGCTCCGCTCGACGAGAACGACGCAAGCCGACCGGAAGTGGCGGCACAGACCACGTGGCTGCGCCGAGACGTCAGAGAGAAAAAAATGAAGAAAAAAATTCCGCCGGCGCTCTTGGGCGGAGCCTCACTCCTCTGCGCTCCCTCCTTCGACTCGCTGCCTAGCTTTCCGCGCGCTCGCGCGGCGTTGAGTTGAGGGAGAAAGCTGCGGAACGTGATCTCTATAATTTGGTAACACCACTTAGACTTGACGGATTCGAAAAATTTTTGCGGCATACGACCCGTGAAGAGTCATACGTCAATAATGAGACTATTCCAATAAAACTAAGAAAGGTGTTGCAGGGCCCCTTTAAGTATCCCAAGAAAGAATATCGTCTTTAAAAATGTAAACCGTTTTTTGTCTCTGTGCTGCTTGGTATGTGAAACCTCATGAGTTATCTTTCATATCGGAAATATTAGCTACTAGTCCTAACTTGCGAAACTTGGTGATTTACACGAATTATTTCAAGGCTGATTAACCTTTCCCTTCATTCACTTATGTAATCAAGTAAATAAAACATTTGTTTTTGAATAGTAGAAAAAGCAACGTCTGAGTGGGGACCATACAAGTGTTTATAGTATACTGAAATTTTTGTACTGACCCCTTTGAATTAAAGAAGCCAGTTATTGTTGCGAAACGTTTTAATGGACTTTTAAAAAACACGCATGAATGTGTACCGCCGGCATAGTGTGTCATACTCTGCTGGTGAACGGCAGCATAAAATTCTGTCATATTGTTATATTAGGTTGATGAACACAACTTCTCTTTTCATAGGCTTTTTTAACGAATCCGAAACAAGGTAAGTTCTGTTTCCCGTCGTCTGGTCACTAGTTCAGTTTTTTTTTGTTTACAAGACGTTGTGCCTATGAAATTTTTTTGTTCTAATACGTTCATCCTTACTTCGAAAGAACAAGTTGCCGCCGTTTTTACGAATAATTCAGTTAGACAGCCTTTTATTCTGATCTCAGTTCTGGAATAACACTTTCAGCTATTCTCATAAGGTGATGTATTCTCAAATATCGCCACGCGCGCTTTGTTCTTCACTTTATTGCGATCGGGTTTGACTCACAAAAGCAGCTACCATCCCTCAGCGCAGGCCGCACCACAACGTTCATGAAACTTGTCGAATGTTTCAGGCTCTCCTTTTAAGATTGCGCCCTCGACACGAGTAGTTGAGAACATTCTAGAGCTAACGCACCCCCCAGAGATAACGCTATAATTTTTCGATCATTCATGTATAAAAGACGACGCGTTCCGCCGATGATCACATTGTCGATGAGTGACGTCTGTGCGCACTGTTGTCATGGCACAGTAATGTCGCTAGCAGTTTGGGTGTCACTTCTCCTGGGCACAAGTTCGCCCAAAAACAGTTTCATCTTTACCGGCTTGAGATTGGCGTCCATCGCCGACACACAGACGTGAATATATTTAAGCATACATATTTTCTTAAGGAATAAGTCGTCAGTAATACATAATTTTTGTAAAGCTGACTGGGTCGTGGTGGGGTAGGGGAGGTGTTTTTGCCGGCTTTGTGAACACACATGCAGACTCATGAAAATGACTCTGAGAGCTCTTCCTGTGGGTCTGGGCGACCACCATTCCTGCTGATAAGGTGAACCAAAAACAAGAGATCCTCGCACTCGAAGCGGCACTTTTCAGGCTTCCAGGTGAGGCCGGAGGTCTTGATTGCTTGAAGTACAGCTTAAAGGCGCAGGAGGTGTTCGACAAAGTTTGAGGCAAGCACAACGACGCCGTCCATGTACACAAGGCACGTCTGGCACTTCAAGCAAGCCAGCACTGTGTCCATAACACGTTGGAATGTCGCAGGTGCCGAACAAAGACCAGATGGCATGACCTTCAACTCGAACAGGCCCCATGGTGTTATAAATGCCGTCTTTTCTCGGTCTCTCTCGTCGACTTCGATTTGCCAGTAGCTGGTATTGAGGTCCATCGACGAAAAGTACTTCGCGTTATGGAGTGGATCCAGGACGTCGTCTATCCGTGGAAAAGGGTACACGCCCTTCTTCGTGATACTGTTCAGGCGGCGATAATCGACGCAGAAACGTAGGGTCCCATCCTTCTTCTTCACTAACACCACCGGTGACACCCACGGACTCTTTGAAGGCTGGATGACGTCGTCGCGCTGCATTTCGTCGACTTGTTTCTTAACGGCGTCCATTTCTCGCATCGAATCCAGGTAGGGAGTCTGACGGAGTGGTCGAGCATTTTCTTCCGTTATGACACGGTGTTTAGCAAGGGGCGTTTGCCGGACCCGCGATGACGACGAGAAACAGTCCTTGTAGTCCTTCAGGAGGCATCGGAGCTGTTGCTGTTGGCGAGCGGGACGGCTTGGGTTTACGTCGAAGGATGGCTCAGTCATTGCAGTTGTCTTTGTAGTTTCGTCAGAATCTGTAAAGGCAAACGCATCGCTGACGGCCAAGGTTTCTTCGATGTATGCAATCGTCGTGCCCCTGCTCAGGTGTCTGTATTCCTGGCTGAAGTTCGTTAGCATCACGCTTCCTTTTCCTTAATGCAACCGAGCAATGCCTCTTGCGACACAAATGTCATGGTCTAGCAGCAAACGCTGATCGCTCTCGATGACACCTTCGATGCATTCAGCCGCTTCGGTGCCGATAGGAATTATGATGCTGGATCTAGGAGGAATAGTGACAATCTTCGAGCACGTTCAGGGCATGTTGACATGGGTTCGTATCCGGCGGTGTCGCTATTTCTGACGATGGAGTTATCGACTTGGTTCTTAGGTCGATGACGGCGCCGTGATGGTTTAAGAATTCCCTACCAAGTATGGTATCCCTCGAGCAATGTTGCAAGATTACAAAGCTTGCAGCATAAGTGCGATTATTGATGGTGACTCTTGCTGTGCAGACACCAGACGGCATTATTAGATGGCCTCCGAGGATCCAGATCTGGGGGCCTTCCGAAATAGTCCTAACTTTCTTCAACTTTGCGGCGAACGGCCCACTGATGACGGAATAGTCGGCTCCAGTAACGACGAGAGCGGTGACGTGGTGGCCGTCGATCAGAACGCAGAGGTCACTAGTTCGTCGTCTTGCGTTGCGGTTAGGTCGTGGCGTTGGATAACGGCTGCGTCGGCTTGTTCCGCTGCTTCCATGTTGCGTCGTCGGGTCTTCTTCGGTTCGCAAGGTTTCGTCGGCAGGGCTTCCTCTGCTTCGCGTCGTGTTCTGCAGGTCTCGTCACGTTGTCGTCGTCGGCGGCCGCGGAGGATCTTCGGCATTTCGTCGAAAAGCAACCGCACCTCCATCGGTTGCTGCCCTTAGTTGCCGGATACGGGCTAGGTGACCGGCCCCGCTTTGGGGCAGTGAACTGCCGGCGGTGCGGTGACATGTAGCGGCCAGGCGACGGCGAGCGGGAAGGTCGTTGTTCTTGCCACTGTGTTCCGGTGAGGTAGTCGTCGATGTCGCGAGGCCGTTCGCCTGGCTGCGGGCACGGCGCGTTAATTGCGAATCCGCGTAGCCCCATCTGTCGGCACTGGCAGCGGCGGTATGTGTGGCCGGCCTCCCCGCAGTGGTAGCAGAGTGGGCGGTTTTCAGGGGCGCGACAAACGTCGGTCTTCCTTGGCGCGTAGCGCGGGGCATAGCGCTGGGCGACAGGAGGACGGTAGGGCGTCGGTGGTAGTGGCGGCGGCGGCGTCTGGCGGCAGAACTGCTGCGGCGGCACGGCGTCTTGACGTGGACGAGGAGCGGGGGGGTTCCGTCGGGCTGCAGCAGCGTAGCTCATTGCTTGTGGCTCAGGCTGCACTGCTTCAGGTGCTCCCAGAAATTGCTGTATTTCCTGGCGTACGACGTAGGCGATGGGGTCCACTTGAGGCTGGGAGGAGGGAAACAATTTACGCAGCTTCTCCCGCACGATACCTCTGATGGTGTCACGCAGGGCATCAGATTGCAGCGCGTGAACCTCCCCGTAGATCGTCGTAGGAATGCGGCAGTTGTACTGCCTCGTACGCATTTCTAGCGTCTTCTCGATCGCTGTTGCTTCCATGAGGAATTACCGGACGGTCTTGGGTGGGTTACGCATCAGCCCAGCGAAGAGTTCTAGCTTGACCCTTCGCATGAGGAAGCGGACTTTCTTCTCCTCAAGCATGTCGGGGTCAGCATGGTGGAAGAGTCGGTTCATCCGTGAATATGGCCACGATTTCGTTCGGGTGTTGCGCCCGTGTCTCCAGCAAGGCCGCGGCCAAATTCTTGCGGACGACGCTCGGGAACGTCGTCAAAAAACTGCCGCGAAAGAGGTCTCAGGTACGGAGTGCGCACTCCAGATTTTCATACCAGGTCCTTGCTGCGTCTTCCAGGTAAAAGTACACGTGGCGCCGCTTGTCGTCGGAGTTCCAGTTGCTAAATGTCGAGACTCTGTCAAACGTCTCCAGCCAGGTCTCGGGGTCTTCACATGGTAAAGCACGGAATGTCGGCGGCTCCCTGGGCGGCTGCATTACTATCGCTGCAGGGGACACTTCCGCCGTCACCTTGCTTGTTGTCTTCGTCGCCGTGGCTCTTGGCTTCTCCGGTAGGGGTCTGTATTGGGGGGGGGGGAGAGTTCTTTCAGTCGGCGGCTGGCTCAACTGTTGCTGCTGGTGTCGGTGTCTTCTTCGCGACGTGGGCTGGGTTCACGGCTTGACGGGGGCGTCCGTTACATGAACGAGCAGCACCTCCACCAGATGTCACGTGGTCGTGACGTCGACAAAGACAGCAGTCGGCGTTTTCAAGATGAAACTATTTACTTGGCCGAACTTCTGGTCGGGAAATAAGAATTCGAACTACAGTAATAAACGCTGTACACTGATAGCGGCGAACAGGACGTCGGCCATCGATAAAAGTGACAAGCCATGAAGCGCGTCGACATTTGAACATGTGCATTCTTGAAAACCTTTCAGCGCGAACTGGACGGAGCACAAAGAAGAGGACATAAGACCAGTCCAGTTCGCGCTGAATAGTTTTCAAGAATGCATCAGTTCCAACTCGTCCACCTCTCTACTTTATACATGTGCCGCAGAATATTCCAGCGTTATCGCTGGTTGTCGCGAATGTTCTAGAATAAGCTCGAGTGTTCGCGTCTTGTGCGCAATCCTAACAAAATGATCTACAATAATCGCGAAGCTTCTCGAACAATCAGGCGCGGTTTGCGCTGAGCGTTGCTGACAGTCTTTTTGGGCGAAAACCGAATACAGCGAAAGTGATAAGAAACGCGCGTGGCAATATAATAGACAATGCGAACTGGCATGTCGGCACTTGCGTCCGGTATGGGCAGAAGAGTGGCTTAGATGCCAGAGTACGACAGCGTTCTACAGTGCGATACTGTAGTGCAATACATGTATTGGCATGAGTGGGGGAAGACACAATAAAATCGACAAGACGACAGTAGCACTGCGAAACAGACTTCTGCGCCGGACAGAAAACAACCACATTGTTGGGAGGTGGCTCTCGAGAGCGAACGAGAGCGAGAGACGCGACCATTGACAAAGGGGCATGGACTGTAATGGAGGAGAGAGAAATGAACGACAGGGTGGGTTGGAACGACAAGGAAGCTCACAAAACTCACAGCGAAGATAGCTGGTGTCAAGGAACTTGTTCTCTGTTTTGCGCCTCAAACACAAAGATCTAAACAGCACCAGGCCGGCCACAGACTATCTTGGAGTGATACGGTCTATATTATTCTAGGCCTGCCTGTTTTGCTGACGGTAGTCAAGACCCTCAATCGATCATCGGAAAGCGGAATCTCTCCTTGTGACGTCGTGGTTCTGAACGTATTCTTGTGTTATGCGAAACTGTAATAGTATTAAGCACAGATATGAATTGCGTGATGAGATTGCAGATTCATATAGGACAGATTCATATAGGACTCTAGTTTTGCTTGATTATTGGTCTTTCATGTTGCATGCGTGATTTCAATTTCATGTACTGTTTTTAGCATGGGGGCGATGTTTTTTCAGGGGGGGGGGGGGGGGGCATTGCCGCGAGCGTCTATTTTCGATGTATTCGTGTTTGACCCGCAAAGACGGTTAGCAATTCTCGGCGTTGCTAACCGTCAGCGCTAGGGGTTAAGACGCCGCAGTGTTTCAGAAACTTCGCGATTGTAATCGATCACTTTTTAAGATTGCGCGCAGTATGGGAATAGTCAAGATTGCCCGAGAGCTTGCGTGACCACCAGTGATAAGGCTGAAAAGTTCGATGCGTGATCTATATAAGACGGCGCGTCCAGCAATGATAATTTTTTCGGCGTCCGAAACTCCCTTAGCCGCTATCGGCCTACAGCCTGTATTGCTTGCAGTGTGACGTTTCGTTTTCCCGGCACAGGCTGGCACAAACAAAATGTTTCGTCTAAAGGCTCTGATATACTCCAGCGTAACGTCGACGAGCGCGCGCGCGCGTCACGGCGACGTTACGTCAGCAAAAAACAGCCTTCTATAGTCCGTCGTCGGCTGACCGTCGACGCGGCCGACGGCTGCTGGCGCGCTCGGGCGTCGCTTGGCGCCGAATAGAGCCTGCTGCATTTCGCGCCGGCCGCGCCGAACTCGCATGTAGAGGAACCTGCTTCGCGGGCTGTTTCGTCGGTTCCCGACAGGTGGCGCGAGCGTTCTTCGCTTTACTGCGCATGCGCTCCTCTAGATGTGATCGCACCGGCGCGTTGGAGCCGGCTCAGGCCTCGGAAAGTCTCAAGTTCCAGCCACCGCCGAAGGGGGGCGAAAAAATCGACCCCGTCGCAGCTAAAAAAACAAAGCATAGTGGCTCCGTTCAAATCTGCCCTCGGCGACGCCAAAAAATCCGCCAGAGGCGCCGTAATAAAAGCAATATTTAAGAGAAATACAGCTATCATTGCCGCATAAAAGTGCTTTTTCTTGTGTAACTGAAAGTAATGTTTGAATGATGAGTAAATTTGTTGTTTAGTGATTGAAAACATCTCTGCCTTGTCGCTCACCGCTGACGGGCGGCGCGCGGTAGCGAGCAAGCGGACCGTCGCTGTGACCAGTGACGAAGCGCAAAAAGTGCGCCGCTGCATCTCGGGTGCCACAGATAACGCGCAGAATATGCGCAGTTATCGTCCGATGGTAGGCAGCTGGTTTTATTGCTCCCCGTTTTCTTGCGAATTGTATCGCTAATGTTGTCTAAACTACGCATGAAAGTTTTTTAACTCACCGATGTAATCATATTGCAATTATGGTGGGCAGTCGGTGTGCTACTGTATGGTGCCGCAGGAGCTGCGATACCAGCGAAGGCGTCAGTTTCCACAGGTTCCTCGACGATGGCAGGTACACGTACTTTCAAGCTCAGCGTTTTTCTTTCGGCTTTGTGACCTCGTTAAAATATCACACTTCACTGTTCTCGCTTTTGAGTTGTATGCTAACACGTGTGGACAAGGCTGCTATTTCACTTGTACTTGCAAGGTCTGGTGGGCTCAAATGAACGAGTGAATTATGCGATGGCATGAGCCCGACTTGGCCAGACTGTTGATGAAGCCTACTTTCCATTGACGATGTCACAATAAGAGAATGACCGGGATAGAAAATCGTTTCTCCCTTCTCTGTATTTCTGCACCTCTTTGAGGCCTTGCATATATCCCATTTATGGGTTGTTTAATCGGTATCACGTGTTAAAATACTCATGGTTTCTGCGATTATGTAGGCATCCACTATAATGTGATTTCTATGCGTGAACCTGCTTGGTATTCTCAGCCTGACCGCAATATGGTGCAATAACACCAAACCCGGGGGTATTCAGGCATACTCGTTGAATGCAAGTACTGAAACTGTAGCAAAAAAAAAATGCTGATGCTTTACGCCTGTCCAAGGTTGTTATTGTGAGCGCTAGCTGACGGTGGAAACGGGCAACAAACGTCATCTAATTCGTTTTGTCTCTTTGAAGTACCGCGAAGGCTAGTCGTTTACGAGCTCACGATGTCTGAACTAGGGCCTTTTACCGCTTGCTCACTATCAATAAAGATTATCGTTCCTTCTACTCACTCGTGAATTGTTCTTACTGGTGCCAGTTGCCAATGTATGCCTTTCGGTTCCATGTAACCTTCGTAGCAACAGGTACTGCGTTCCGAAAGGCGCTTTGGCATGCTGCTGGGCGTATCGACGCGCTCAAACCAAGCGGGCGAAAGATAACGAGACCTCCGTAGCCCTACGCGAGTCTCGACCTCTTTCGTCCACTTCAGTTTAAAAAGCATAGAACAAAAAACCAGCCGAGGCACCCGCGTATGCGCATAAGCATCCGGTACGGAAGAAAAAAAGGCAGCCATTTGCTTTTTTCTACCTAAAAAAACAATAAATTTTGTTTTCCGCTTCCTGTTTACGCAGCGCCATCTCTTGGGTGCCTTCGGTAGTTCCATGCGCTACCGCTGCTTATCTTTCGTACCGTTGTCAAGGCTACAGTTTCCCTTCTCTAAACTGGTTCTTTATTCTCTGGCCGGCTCGACTGTAGCGGAGACCGATTTGCGCCTGGCGTAGCGTCGCCGGCTCGGCGTGACGAAACGCAACGTCCTCGCGGGCGCTCGCGTCGGACGTCGGAGTATAACAGAGCCTTAACATTTGGCTGCTGCCTTCGTCAGCGTCACGATCCCGTGATAATATTTTGAAACTTCCGAAGCAGTTTAAAGCGATGGCGTTGCTCTGGGTTAGAACACCTGCTTGCCACGCAAGAGGTCTGGGTTTCCTCGAAGGAAACACTTTTATTATTTACTTTATTTGCATCTTTCTATTTCTCAGAACCAAGGACGCCGACGCCAACTCCGGAGTTTCGGCGAAAGGAGCTCTTTAACGCTATCGCTTCAATAAATAATAAAGATACTTTGGTTCGAGTGAGACTCTAACCCAGGCTTTCTCCGTTGCAAGCAGGTGTTATACTAGAGAGCCATTCCATTGCTTGGAACCACTTCCAAAAAAGGCCCTATGCGAGTTTTATGGAATGCGAGGAGCAGGGCTGGGCAAAGACACATTGCACTTGTAACGCGGCACGACAGATGTTACTCGTGCAGCAAGTATTTGAGATAAAGATTCAAAATACTTCCGCAATTAAGGTATCCAATACTACACTTTCCAAATCTGTCTTGAGATACATTCGATACATTCGCAGTTTACTATTATAGATCGATATAATATAACAGCAAACACGTATACATAGAATTGGCTGATTGAACACCAGTTAACTGTAACCAAGTTTGTTTCATTTGAAGGAAATGTCTGTTAATATCTCAAAGGTGTTGTATTTCTTGCGCAAAGTATATCTGCTTTGTTCCGAGTTATCTTGTTGGGGTTACTTCTGCTCCTTAACATGAAATCTCTTTGTACACTGCGATGACAGCGGTTTTTTTTGTTGCTTTAGTAAGTCATAGGAGCCGCTGCTCTGCTTACAGACAAAGCTATCGAGTTGTCATTTCATTAAAAAACCTTTATTAAGGGGTATCCGAATATCGATGAGGCGTATTAACTTGTCCACCGACGCAGTAACATGTACGAGTACGTGATTACTCGCGAGGTGGCCAGCAGCAAGAAGGCTATTGCGCATCTATTGCGATCGCAGCTATCGCGAACGCAGCTATTGCGATGAATCGTGTATATATAGATGAGAAAAGAAACGGCGATGACTTTTCATATTCTACGTACCTGCTCTCGTAAAGCTTTCTTACAGAGGTACTAACGTGTAATATTTCAACAACTTTGTCTTCTACGAGAGTACACGTGAAGCTCATAAACGTTTCAAGCGTACTAAACATTTGCACAAAGCATCGCAGGCAACCGCCGCTATTCATAATGTTGTCATTTGTAGTCCCCATTACCTACTGATTAGTAACAGTAAAAAAAGGAAAAAAATATAGGAAAGCCTAAATAAAAAAAAAAACTAATATATTTAGGCAGAATAAAAAAGCTGTTCTGTATTGAACAATCACAGACAATCAGTCTACATTCACTTACAAGCTTACATTTTCCTGCATAAATGCGATTACGAGCCCGTTTTAAAATATTGTCAAATACAGGCACTCAGGCAGAGGAACGCCAGCGCGAAATATTTGACCCTTTCAGTATCAAAAAAAAAAAAAAACACTCGAGAATGTTGTGCCAGCAAAGCTTCGCTATCGTTCCGCAAAAACAAGATGATGTACCTATGAAAACTGTGACTAGCATTCTATACGACGTTTCTTGTTCCCTGATATGTACACTGACTGTGTTTTTCTTCGATATATTGACGTGCAGCGCCGTGTTTGTGTCATCTCATCTTCACTTCTTCTACTGCTACCTCTTCGTTCGAAATAAGTAAAGAAACGCGGTGATGTTGGCACCATTAATTGCTTTCACACTTAAGTATGCGTATCGTCAAATAATCTGTTAACGTAAGACACTAGAAAATCCGATGCCTGCGGAAAAAAAGCCTCAAACGACTTCTTGGGAAGCTCACGAGAAAAGAAATGAATAGAAATGTTTCTCGAAAATCTTCGTAACATATTTAAGATACGGCTCCTAATAATTACCATCACAACAATGGAAACTGAATTTACTATTTTAATAAGTAGTAAGCAGAACTTTTGTCATACTTCATGAACACCCAGGGTATAATATACTTATACAGTAAGCTCATGTCGAATGTAAATTTGTAAAAAGCAATCGAAATGACGCTCACAGTTAAACGTAAGAGTAAAGCTGGGAGCTTACTTTGCCAGAATACGAGTAGAAATACAGCGCCAAAAAGACGGGACAAAAGATGACACAAGCCATGGTACTGAGAGCGCAGTAGTGATAATAAACAGCAAAAGTGATAATAAGAAACTCACGTGGCAATGCCCCCCTCTGAAAAAGCATCGTCCCGATGCTTAAAACAAAACACGAGAGTGGCCAATGCACGAAACAATAAATAACAAGAATAAAGCAACAAAGTACAATAAACAATAAGCACAAGCAAGAAAGTACAATATTAAAGCAAAATTACAGTCTTCAGATTCGCTAACGCGCGTAATATGGCTTGAGGCGCACGACATGGACGACTTCAGGTAGCGTACAGCGCCGCTGAGAGTTCGTAATGCTGTCAGGGACAACCTCGTAGTCGAGTGCGCTGAGGCGTCGAAATACCCTGTACAGTCCGAGGTATCGTCGAAGAAGCTTCTCACTAAGTCCCCGCCGGCGTATTGGCGTCCATACCCATACACGGTCACCGGGTTGGTATTCCATGTGGCGTCGTCGAAGGTTGTAGCGGCGGCTGTCAGTCGTCTGCTGGTTCTTGATCCGTAGGCGGGCGAGCTGTCGTGCTTCTTCGGCGCACTATAGGTAGGTGGTCATGTCGATGTTTTCCTCGTCGGTCACGTTTGGCAACATGGCGTCGTTGCCGGCCTCCATCCGTAGACCAACTTGTATGGCGTCATATGCGTCGTTTCCTGTACGGCCGTGTTGTACGCGAAGCTCGCGTACGGAAGGATGGCGTCCCACGTCTTGTGTTCGACGTCGACGTACATGGCCAGCATGTCGGCGATTATCTTATTTAGACGCTCGGTGAGGCCGTTGGTCTGTGGGTGGTACGCGGTGGTCCGGCGGTGGCTTGTGTGGCTGTATTCCAAGATCGCCTGAATTAGGTCAGCCGTAAACGCCGTACCTATGTCGGTGATGAGAACATGTGGGGTGCCGTGTCGAAGGACGATGCTCTCAACGAAGAACTTGGCTACCTCAGCAGCACTGCCTTTGGGCAGGGCTTTTGTTTCGGCGTAGCGGCTGAGGTAGTCGGTAGCCACGATGATCCATTTATTATTGCGATAGCAATTATATGGACAGTCTCGGCTGGATTTTGCCGTCGCCGCCGTCATGCACCGTATATGTATAAGCACGGCCGCCACATAAAAAAACAGGTGCGGCCTGCTGCGTGGCGCCGAAACAGCGTCCGGGGCCTAGTTCTTCTTGCGCCCGCTCTGGCGCAACCACAACGGTCCAGCTGTTCACGGAGAAGCGCTTCGACAGCCGCGTTTGTACGCCCAACACTTACTCCAATCAGGCCGTAGATAAGGCGTTTTATAGTTGCACATTAAAGGTTGAATATTGAAGTCGTTATTAGAACTGCCGATTACCCACATATGTGAACAGTTTGCCCTGGAGTACCAATGTTTTGTAGAGGGCCTCAATACTCTCCATGAATGCTGCCCGTTTGACTCAACTGAAAAGAAAGGTGTCACTCAGTCACTGATCCCGTTAATGGACAGGCAGTCACCGGGAAAGTTCCAAGGGCTGACTTATCGGCCCACCGAAACGCACCACGAAAGCACACACAATTTAAATGTAGGTCATTTTAGTGCGCCAACTAATGCCGGTTGTGGTCAAAAGCAAGAGTTAGAGCCAAGGGTTAACAACACAAACAAAATATATTCTGAGTTAAGGCAGTACAAGTACCACGCAAACATCCACACTTGGCAGGTATCAATTACAACTCACAACATCACTTAGATGGTGTTTAAAACAACGGGAACAAACTTACCGTGCTACAAATGCGCTTCATCTATTAGAAACTATCCATGAAAACTTAAAGGCCTTGAATATTCACCAAATGTGTGCAGCCCACAATTCTTCGAACGTTTCTCGTATATTTCTCTTCCATGAAACACTCAAACAATATCCAGCTCTGGTCACCGTCATTCGGCGACACTCTTCTAAACAGTGCTCCCACGGTGTCATCACTCGATTATCCAAGATCAACTGACCGCACTGCACGACTCACACGAACAACATAATTTCTTCGCCGACTTCACCCTACCGTCCTACCCTCCGTCGTCTCTCGTTTGGATCCTTCCGGTTTCGCGAACACTCCAAGGGATTGTTCGGCTCGTAGCACGTAGCGCAGCGACAGCTAGGGGAAAGGGATTCGTCTCGCTGGTTCGTCTGACTGATTTCTTGAATTCTCCCGATCTGCGTGGCTGTTAGGCTGTCGCGACCGCGACGGTGTTCTCGGTGGAGAGGGTAGGGTTTCGCCCCGGGCGCCTTTTGATGCTTGTCTTTTTTTTTCGTTGCGCGCACCCTTTGGGGGTAGCAGTCAGCGCAGTGGCTTGATGCTGTAGTCAGGATGCGGCGGCGCGCGGCTGTTTCAGCGCTCGTTTGTGACAGAAAGAAGTGCTCTGTTACGAATATTACGCTTCCCGACACTGTAGATCGCACGGGAATACGTGGTACTTCACAGTAGCGTCTTTTCACACGTTCGAGTTGCACAGCGGCACACAACAGGTTCGCGTCATCACACCGCTAAAAAAGACCGTCTGCCACACACGCGCACACCAAAAAACAGTACTCATGCGCAGGAAACTGCTCACACGCGCGTTCACACACAAGAAAGACACGAGAAAGCACACGGATACGCATAAATCCTGAGGCGACCACATAGTAACACGAACCAGCGTCTGCCTTGCGGACCGTTCTTGTGGCGCCCTCACCCAAAACAGCGGCCGCTCAGCCGACCCGCACTCGCCCATTGACGGCGACGCGACGCAGCAGGCCGCACCTGTTTTTTTATGTAGCGGCCGTGGTATATATATATATATATATATATATATATATATATAAGAGCGCCAAAGAAAAACAATTCAGAAAAATGCTTCCGAGGCGCGGAATCGAACCAGGGACCTCTTGCTTCGCAGCGAGTGGCGCTATCCACTACGCCACGAAAGGCAGAACCTCCACGTAGCTAACGGCGAGCGTTATATTCACACCGTTTACCGCTGGACGGACTCAGAGACGGCAGGCGATAATAAGCGTTTCTTCATTACCAGCGAGATGGCGCTAGGAGTCCGCCGGGCGCATTTGAAAGTCGTGCGCATGGGAGAACCTTGCCCTTCCGCTGTCTGCTCGGCCGGTTTTCTCGTGGTGAGGGGAAGAGGAATGTTTCAAGATTTCACCGTGATGTCCGCGCTCATGTAACGGTGCGTACGAATGTCACTCGAGCTCAGGGACGCCGCTAAACGAACAAACAGAAGATGAGCGTGAACTATGAAGTGTCACAGCTCGACACTTGAAGCACGCTAGTTTCCTTCGCTGCTTCGGCCGCCTTTGCAACAGGAGCGCTGTTCAAACTGAGAGTATCCATTGGCGAGCCTCACTTCGTATAGCATTATTTTTTTGCTATCGCATTCATTGATTCGCCCTTGCGGCGCAACGGTGACTTTTTTCCGCAAGTGGACGTTGGGAACAGCCCCAGGAGGTCCATCCCCATCTGCTGGAATGGTCCCCGAGGAGGCTCGATCGGCTGAAGGAAGCCTGCTGGTCTTGTGGGCGGTGTCTTCCGTCGCTGGCAGTCTCGGCATGACCTCACGTAGCGAGTGACGTCGGCGGCAAGGTGCGGCCTGTAGTACTTTTCCTGTACTCGTGCGAGCGTGTGGGAAAGTCCGAGGTGTCCAGCCGTCGGGTCGTCGTGCAGGGCATGTAGAATTTCTTGTCGCAGTCCCGAAGCTACAGCGATGAGGTAGCTGGCTCGGGCCGGAGAGAAGTTCTTTACGAGGACGTTGTTTTTCAAGGAAAATGATGCCAATCCTCGCTTGAATAATTCTGAGACAACGATGGTCCTGCCCTCCAGGTATTCCACTAGACCCTTCAGTTCCGGGTCGGCTCGCTGTCGTTCGGCGAAGTCGTCGGCACTTATGGCTCCCAAGGAGCTGTCATCATCCTGGTCGTCGGGCGGTGGTGGGTCGACGGGAGCACGAGACAAGCATTCGGCGTCGGAGTGTTTCCTTCCAGACTTGTACACGACGGTAATGTCAAATTTTTGAAGTCTTAGGCTCCACTGGGCGAGGCGACCTGAAGGGTCCTTAAAGTTAGCTAGCCAACACAAGGCGTGATGGTTGCTCACAACTTTGAAGGGCCTACCGTAGAGGTAGGGCCGAACCTTTGACGTAGCCCAGATGATGGCAAGGCAGTCCTTTTCTGTTGCGGAATAGTTGGCCACTGCGTTAGACAGCGACCGGCTAGCATAACTGATAACCTTTTCCAGTCGGTCCGTCCGCTGCACAAGGACGGCGCCGAGTCCTACGCTACTTGCATCGGTGTGAATCTCCGTATCGGCGTATTCGTCGAAATGCGCACGTATCGGAGGCGTCTGCAGCCGTCGTTTCAGTTCATGAAATGCTCCTACTTGAGCTGTTTGCCACCTGAATTCAACGTCGGTCTTCGTAAGCTGCGTTAGTGGCTCGGCGATCCGTGAAAAGTCTTTGACAAAGCGTCTGTAACAGGCACACAAGCCGAGAAACCGGCGCACGGCATTCTTGTCGGTGGGTGGCGGGAAAGCGGCGATGGCAGCTGTTTTCTGCGGGCCGGGGAGCACTCCAGTCTTGCTGATCACGTGACCCCAAAACAAGAGCTCCTCGTATGCGAAGCGACACTTTTCTGCCTTCAGGGTCCGGAGTTCTTGATTGCTTGAAGTACGGATTGAAGTCGCTGGAGGTGTTCGTCGAAGTTTGAGCAAAACACAACGACGTCGTCCAAGTAAACAAGGCACGTCTGCCACTTCAAGCCAGCTAATACAGTATCCATGACTCGGTGGAAATTCGCAGGTGCCGAGCAAAGACCGAAGGGCATGACGTTGAACTCGAACAGGCCGTCCGGTGTTATGACGGCAGTGTTTTCTCGGTCTCTCTCGACGACTTCGATTTGCCAGTAGCCGGACGTGAGGTCCATCGAAGAAAAGTACTTCGCGTTGTGGAGCCGATCTAGGGCGTCGTCTATACGTAGGAGAGGGTACAGGTCGTTTTTCATGAGTTTTTTCAGGCGACAATAATCGACGCAGAAACGTAGGGTCCATCCTTCTTCTTCACTAACACCACGGGGGACCCCCACACTCTTTGAAGGCTGGATGATGTCGTCGCGTAGCATTTTGTCGACTTGTTTCTTTATGGTCTCACGTTCTCGCGTCGAGACTCTGTATGGGCTCTGACGAAGTGGCCTGGTACTTTCTTCTGGTATGATGCGATGTCTTGCCACCGGTGTTTGCCGAAGTCTGGACGACGCTGAAAAGCAGTCCTTGTATTGCAGGAGCAGGGTTTTGAGCTCGTCTTGCTTGACCTTCGGTAGGCTCGGGTGGACGTCGAAATCTGGTTCGGGACCTCGATTCGTCGAAGCAGGTTTGGCAGCATTGAAGAGGGCGAAAGCATTGCTGGCGGTCACAGATTCGTCGATGTGGGTGACCGTCGTACCAATGTTGAGATGGCTATATTCGTGGCTGGAGTTTCTCAGCCCTACCTTTGCTTTACCGTCACGCAGCTCAGCTATACCTCTTGCGACACACATTTGACGGTTCAGAAGTAGGTGCTGATCGCCCTCGATGACGCCTTCATGGTTCGCAGGTTTTTCGGTGCCGACGGAAATAATGACGCTGGAGCGCGGTGGAACAGACACGTGCTCTTCTATCATATTCAGTGCATGGTTCCCTGGCGCCGCGTGGGACGGGAGCGCTTTGTCTGAGGTTAGAGTTATCGACTCAGACCTCAGATCGATGATGGCGCCGTGGTCACTTAGGAAGTCCTTTCCATGTGTCACATCCCTGGAGCAGTTTTGTAGGATTACAAAGCTCGCAGGATAAGTCCGGATATTGATGGCGACACTCGCCGTGCAAACACCAATCGGCGTTATCAAGTGGCCTCCAGCTGTCCGGACTTCGGGTCCACTCCAAGCGGTCATTACCTTCTTGAAATTGGTGGCAAATGGCCCACTGACGACGGAATAGTCGGCCCCACTGTCGACGAGAGCGGTGTCGTTGTGGTCGTCGATAAGAACGTCGAGGTCGCTAGTTCGTCGCCTTGCGTTGCGGTTGGGTCGCGGCGTCGGGTCACCGGTGCGTCGCTTTGTTCTGCTGCTTCCACGTTGCGTCGTCGGGTCTTCTTCGGTTCGGGAGGCTTCGTCGGCAGGGCTTCGTCTGCTTCGCGTCGTGTTCTGCAGGTATCGTCGCGTTGTCGTCGTCGGCGGCCGCGGATGATCTTAGGCATTGTGTCTGTACAGCAACCGCACCTCCATCGGTTGCTGCCTTTAGTTTCCCGGATACGGGCTAGGCGACCGGCCCCGGTTTGGGCCAGTGTACTGCCGGCGGTGCGGTGACAAGTAGCGGCCGGGCGACGGCGAGCGGCAAGGTCGTAGTTCTTGCCACTGTGTTCCGGTGAGATAGTTGTCGATGTCGCGAGGCCGTTCGCCTGGCTTCGGGCGCGGCGCGTTGATGGCAAATCCACGTAGCCCCACCCGTCGGTACTGGCAGCAGTGGTACGTGTGTCCGGCTTCCCCGCAGTGGTAGCAGAGCGGGCGGTTGTCTGGGACGCGCCAAACGTCGGTTTTCCTCGGCGTGTATTGCTGGCCGGCTGGAGGGTGGTACGACGTCGGAGGCGAGGCGGTGGTGCCTAGCGGCGGAACTGCTGCGGCGGCGCGGCGTCTTGACGTGGACGAGGAGCGGGGGCGTTGCGTCGGGCTGCAGCAGCTTAGTTCATTGCTTGCAGCTGCGGCTGCGCTGACACGGGGATGCCCAGCGACTGCTGGATTTCCTCTCAGATGATGTCTGTGATTGAGGCTTGGATAATGCGGCGGTTGTATTGACGGGTTCGCATTTCCAGCGTCTTGTCGATGGTCGTGGCTTCTGAGACGAATTCCTGGACGGTATTTGGTGGATTCCTCATAAGTCCAGCGAAGAACTGTTCTTTTACTCCTCGCATGAGGAAACGAACCTTCTTCTCTTCTGGCATGTTGGGGTCAGCGTGGCGGAAGAGCCGGGTGATTTCTTCCGCAAAGATGGTCACGTTTTCGTTCGGGAGTTGAACCCGTGTCTTCAGCAAGGTTGCGGCCCTCTCCTTTCGGACGACGCTCGTGAACGTCTCCAAAAAAAGTGTCCCGAAAGAGATCCCAGGTTCGAGGTGTGGACTCCCGGTTCTCGAGCCATGTCCTTGGTGCTTCTTCCAGGTAGAAATACACGTGGCGCAGCTTGTCGTCGGCGTTGCAGTTGTTAAATGTTGCGACCCTTTCAGAAGTCTCCAGCCAGGTTTCGGGGTCTTCACATGGCGAACCACGGAATGTCGGCGGCTCCCTGGGCGGTTGCATCACTATTGCGGCAGGGTTCGCTGCGGCCGTCATCGTGCCTGTTGTCTTTGTCGCCGTGGCTTTTGTCTTGTCCGGTAGGGGTCCGTAATGGGGGGGGTACTCCTTTCAGTCAGCGGCTAGCTCGGTGTTGCACGAGGTCTTCGACGTCTTCTTCACGCTGTGGGCTTGGTTCCCGGCTCTTTTTAGGTGTCCGGAACATCAAAGAAGCAGCACCTCCACCAGATGTCACGTGGTCGTAACGTCGACGAAGACCGCAGGTGACGTGTCGAAGATGAAACTCTTTATTTGGCCGAACTTGTGGCCGAGAAAGGGAAAGTTAATTTACAGCAATACACACGGTATGCACTGATAACGGCGAACAGAGCGTCGACCGTCGATCAACTGACTAGCGGTGAAGCGTGTCGGCATTTATACATGTGCCGTCGAATATTACAGCGTTATCGCTGGTTGTCGCGCAAGTTCTAGAATAAGCTCGTGTGTTCGCGCCTTGCGCGCAATCTTAACAAAACGATCTACAATAATCGTGAAGCATCTCGAACAATGATGCGCGGTTTGCGCTAAGCGTTGTTGACAGTTTTTGTGGGCGGAAACCGAATACAGCAAAAGTGATTATAAGAAACGCACGTGGAAGTATCCTACTTCGTTAGCACGTTACAAAAGACACAGCGCAGCAAGAAGATCGAATAAACAAATACAACCTGCGTAACGTACGGGATGCAAAACAAGGACTGCTACGAGAGGAGTTATTTTACTAAGAATCAAATTATGATATTAAGAAATCTCTGAATACAGATAGAAGGAAGAAAAAGATACGCTACAGCAAGATAGCTTTTTTGACGTAACTGTGTGTTCTATTCATCTAGTATCGCTATCGGTGGTGCAACAATTAGAAACTCATTTGCATTTAAGCCAATATCGTCGCATGTAAATAAAACTTCTGTTGTCGAGATCCTTGAAATCGATTATTTGTCAGTGCAAAGCGAAGCCATTTTGCAAACTTCGTTACAAAACACCACGCAAGAGTAACGTCGATAAGGTCGCAGGATCCAATACCGGCCGCGGCGGCTGCATTTTCGGCTGCATTTTCGGTGGCGGCGGAAATGCTTCAGGCCCGTGTACTACTTAGATTAAGGTGCACGTTAAGGAACTGCAAGTGGTCGAAATTTCCGACGTCCTCCACTACAGCGTCGCTGATAAACATATCGAAGTTTTGGAACGTTAAACCCCAGATATTATTATTAGAAGCTTCGATAACGACACCGTAGTGGTATTGGAATTTGATCCAGAGACGCCGCACGCAGCGGAGTACGCACCACACAACAGTGGCTACGAGAAACAAGTGTCATGACACCTATACAAGTAAAATAAAAAAAAATCGAGAAGACCAAGGATCGGCTGCCTGTAGAATTTTACGCACTTGTTTTTTATGCAGAAGGCACGTGCGCCCGCATGTCACTCTGCTCCACCAATGGGGACGCGTAGAATTATTCACCTTGGCTCGCTGAAGAGCTCTGGCCGATTGATACAAGAATGTCACTCTTGTTAGTATTATACATGTGGCTAGCAACGGAGTATCAGATTGAGATGCGTAGCTTAGACACTTATTGTTTCGCACGGTGGTGCTGCGATCGATGTATCTTTTATCTCAAGATACACGAACATACTTTAATGTATCGGAAATACAAATACTGATACACATCTCACGAGATGTGTCGCGATACAGATACAAGATACTCGAATAGTACCTCAGATACATGTATCTTCGATACTGCCTTGTATTCACATGTCGTTAAGATACATGGCGGTACTGCAATTTATCTTCGTCACGACATGTGAATCGCACAACGAGTGAGGGGTCATTGCAGTCACTAGGACATATTTAATCATCATCAAGAGCAAAAGCATCAACGAAGTGAGCAGCTGCCTAAGTTCACATATTGGCTTACGGCACGTTGTGGGTACTTCGCTGATTCGCAAAAATATAAGGCCGTAGTGGGAACTTTGCTACTGTCCTACAGCAGTAGACATTCTTGGATAGATTCAAATGGCTAATGCTACGCGTACAGACGTTCCTCTTCTTGCGGGACGGTTGAAGTGTCGACTGATAAGCATAGCGAGGCTAGCAGTTGAGAAGGCGCTCCGAACGGGGCCAGAATGCAGTGCCGCGTTCTACTCTACCATATCTGGCTTAGTGCCTTGAATTTCTCTGTGTAGGTATATATGTGTGTGTTCTCGTTTATGGTTCGTTAATGGCTATGTATACATTCTTATCTGTAGATGACATTGTTGCATGTATTACCATGGTCTCCACAAGAGATAAAGGCTATTTTTAATTAGTATAGGCAGACTATGCCTTTTCTACTAGGCCGCATCGCATAGCATGAGTCGCTTCGGGACGTTAAACCCACCAACAAACCAGCCGTAAAGTGTCACTATTATTTGAGCTTGTGTTTTTGTACTAAGTTCGGCTTGATGCGAAAATGCCAACAGCACACATGAATGAAATGGGTGTGAACACTTTCATTGATAATAGGAGGTTACTGTGTTAGTCACCGTACTATAAAGGTATCGACTCTTATGGTAGTAAAGATACTAACTAGGCAACTGCTACCTGCAGTTAATACATAGCTAGTGAACATGGCCAAAGGTGTTACTTTCTCAAATTTAGTAAACGAGGCTATTTTTAAATGTATCTCCGACATAATTTTCTAGAGCCACCGTCATGCAGGAAACGACTACATGACGCTAATGTAATATTTATGTTTCTTCTTATTTTAGTGTTTGCTGAAAAACTGGATCTACAACAAGAGGCCGAATCGTACATAAATAACCTTAATAAAAGTGAAAGTGGAGGAATTTTAAGTTGGAGTCTTACACCAAACTTCACTATCTGGATCAACGGAACAAAGAGGTATGAAATGCGTTTGATAATAGGTTTGTTGGGTCAATAAATACGCATTCAAGGTATAGTTCTCATTGATAAATGGTGATCATGCCCGCAAATTACGCGAATGCATGCGATTGTGTGGCTATGCAGTAATTTTGCCGTGACGGCCACCATTGTGCTCTATGTTAGTCAAGGAATTACTCATTGAACGTTGTCCATAATATTGTATAAAACGATTACCGAGGTCTTAAAGAAACTCAACTCATAAGCACCTTTCATGCACTAATAGAAAAATAGAAAACTAATGCCTGAAACGGAAGCGACAGTTAACCTAGCATTCAAATATTTATTGCGTTATCCTACACAAACATTGCAAGTCTCGTAGAGCCGCAACTGTCCGTGAATATCCCCGAGAATAAGCAGACGATCAAATTGGCGTTCACTATTGCATTCGCTCGGCCATTCGCTCGGCCAAACTTCGTCTTGTTTCGGCGCTCAGGCGAAACTACGTTTTCAGTCAGCTAACCTTCAGCGGCAACGTTTTCAAGCGAAGCTTGTATTCAACAGCACCTCCTTTATTTTTTAACTGTCAGCCGTATGCACCCGAACCAACCGTCACACCACCCACTCATCTAGTCCTTTCCTAGTCTACCTCGTAGGCTTTCCTTTGCTTCTGCTTTGCATTCGTGCGGGTGCATACCCTTTAGGTGGCGCCTGACAACGGAAGTCGGGGGTAATCTTAGAGCGCATCTCTTACGCACCCGTTCCTGCGTTAAGAGCATCGCCCTTTGCGTCGGTCGGCGTTGGCGTAACTTATAGATCCAATGAGGACGAAAAAATCACAGCGTAACCACGAAGTGAATGATGACGAGTAGGCGAAGCTCCGGGGCATCATTAACCGTGAATCACCCCGTACATTGCCCACTCGATTATGGAAAGACGTGACAACACGTGTGTGCAGTGTACACAAAGTTGTAAATAGTCACACTGCGTATACGGTGCTGAGATGTGGGCGGCCTTTTCCTTGATTATGACCGCCTTATTATCGGTGAAATGTAAAGCTAAATGTTCTTGTATGAGATCCAACCTGAAATGTGAGAAGACGATGTCAATTCAAGTCCTTCTGATCGAGTCTGAAGGAGGTTCTGAGCTCGGCAGCCTTCTTCGTCTCTCTTCCGTTTTCTCTTTCTTTATCTATATTTCTATTTGTCTTGCCAGTTTTATATTTTTTTCTATTTCTCGCTTGCTTGCTCTTTTTCAGTTTTTATATGTGGTTTCGCCTGCGCCCACTCGTCATCATTCACTTCGTGGAAATGCTGTGATTCTGAAAATTTCCTCATTGGCATCATCATCAAAGCGCTCGAAGAACAAGAGGAAGAAGACTTCTCTTTCGCGTGAGCGGAGTTTCGCCCACTCGTCATCATTCACTTCGTGGATATGCGGTGATTCTGAAATTTTCCTCATTGGCATCATCATCAAGGCACTCGAAGAACAAGAGGAAGAAGACTTCTATTTGACGCGAGCGCGAGAGCGAGCGCTTCCAGTACTAGCAGCCGGCTACGCCCGGACGGCAGACAAGCCTCGACCCTAAGGAGCTTCGCCCCTAAAACACCAAACGTGGAGTGTGTCGGTGTCACTAGCCACTGGCCTCTAACCTCGCATTCTTCCTCTGTCACACTCGCTAGCTCCTCGGTTAGAGAAGCAACACCTATCCTTCCTTCCACATCTTTGCCAGACCTTCAGTTTACCATTCTCTGCTGTGTTTTAACACAAAAGTCTTTTATGCCGGGGTCCACCAAGACTTCGGTGACGTATTTCCGTCACGGAAAAAATATACACGATCAGATGACAAAGAAAAAAGGTTCCGTCAACGGGCACCGAACCCAGGAACGCTCGGTCCGCAACAACAGATGCCGGGCACGCTATCCACTGCGCCACGGTCACATATTCTAGATGCTTTACAAACGCGCCTTTTATATCTACCATTCTCCCGGCCGACGGGGTGGGGTTGCCCTCTGGGAGCGGTAAAGTAATTCGTGATTATTGTGGCCTCCGCAATTAGCACCTGCAACGCGTTACACGTTCCTGCCACTCGGCGCGTTTTCAATAGAAGTTCAATTTTGTCAATGCCTTAACACACCGCGTGGTAGCGACCTTAGCCAAGCGTCGTAAAGGCGTCGGCCTCGCTCATAGCTCTGCGACGCGCGCCTGCCTCACTTGGCTGTAACACCGCGTTCCCCGCTCAAGGGCGAGACAGACGGTACGATTTTTCATGCGATTCGACGTCCGACACGGCGGAGAGAATACCGGAATGGTGACCTTTCATAGCATCGTACAGCCACCATTCCCTCTCTCCCACCGCCGCGTCGGCCGTCGGACCGCATGGAAAATCGGACCGTCTGTCCCCCGCTTCACGCGCTCGCCCCTAGAAAAATCGCGGCCTGGCTACCGGGGCGGCACGACGCGCTTTGCGTTTCCCTCTAGTCCGGCCGTGGTGTTCAATCACATTTTAACATGCCGCGGGATGGTGACCAAGATCTGCGTCCAATATGCGACGCTCTTCTGGCTATCACACCTAGTTCACCGATTACGCTTTCACGGTCAACTACTACAGCTACCACAAGGGTTTGTTTAATCACTTAGCAGGTACGTTAGTCGTCGGGGTGGAGATGTACCACCAATCATCAAAGTAGGCACATCCACGTTAAACGGTGCTATAGCTGCCAGACATCAATATACATTGTGCAAACTATCTTATACCAACGTACAGTCAACATTCAGTTACTTCTATAAGGGCACGTTTTACTTTCTTGTTGTTCCGATTCCTATGACGGATGGATCAACCATGTTTTTTAGGGGCGAAGCTTCTTAAGGCGGCACCCGTTCGTCCCTCGTAGTCGTAGTAGTGCGTAACCAGTCGTAACGCTAGTACCAGATCTTGACCTCCAAGGTGGTGCCGGTGGGAGATTTTTCCTGTGCGTTGTAGAACAATAAATCATTCGCAGCGTGCGCGTTAACTAAAAGCCGAATACTTCAGTCTCTCATTCCCCATTAGCAGCCATTGGCATGTTCCAGTAGGAAACGTTAGTAGAAGTAAGTGTAAGTGTTAGCTAAAAGCCGACTTCTTCTGTCTCTCATACCCATTAGCAGCCATTGTTTACCTCCAAGGTAGTGCCTGGTGAGATTTCTCCTGTGCGTGATTAAACAATAAAAATGTTGTTCAAAACGCCGTTAATTGATGAAATAAACCAACGAAAGACGCCAGATGTTTTCTAAAAGCAAAACGAAAGAACGCCAGATGTTTCTAAAGCAAAACGAAAAGACGCCATCTGCTTAACGAAAGACGCCAGATGTTTTCTAAAGCAATGGTTTTCTAAACAATGAAAATTCACAGCGTACATGTAAAATTAAAGTGAGCTACAAGTCGTCATAACTCATCGAACCTTTAGTATAAACCCGCCCGATCTCACGTCGGTGATGATGTACTGGGCAGAATTCACGGAAGATTCACGGTTTACCGATGAACCTCCGCAGCTTCGCCCACTCATCATCATTCACTCCGTGGATATGCTGTGATTTTTTTGTTACTTTTCGTTGCCGTAACAGCGCGTTCCGTGTAGGCAGGGCGCACCAGAAGGCACTGGCTGGACTCGTAGCATTCGTGCGGCTACTTCATTGGGTGCTGCAACGGTAAGAATATGTTTATGCGGTAGCCATACGTGGTACGATCAGGCCTGAATTCACTGATTTGCTATCGCACCAAAAGCAATAATTTTGCCCCCTCACTTGTGCACTTTCCTCCGTTGGTCGCTAGACAAGATGACCTCCTACAAGAAAGCGTTTGTCCGTTACCATCCCAATGTACGTAGTGCGGGAAGCGGTTCTAAATCGTGGCAACCACTGAAACGGCCATAACATTTTCGGCAGTATGCCAATATATTCTAGTGCTCAGTACGTGCACGACTCCGCTACAGTTAGGATATCATGCTTGGCCTAGCGCGTCAACTTGCTGTCATTGTGCGGTAACATGCGTGTTGCTTGTCCGGTTCGTTGGTTATTAGAGAGTTTGAGAATTAGGGTCCCAAGGAGCTTGGGGATCCAAGAAGCTTGCGAGCTGCCAGGGCACAGGCGCAGAACACAAGCCACTATTCGGCTCTTGCGCTCGCGTTGTCCAAAGCTTCCAAAACCGAAAAATAGCGTGGGTACCCAAGGCGGCTTGGGTCACCAGCGAGACGAAGTAGGCGCAACGCGGGCCACGAGGCTGTATGGCCCGCGTCTCTAATAATCTTAATTTCGCCATGTGTGGCGCGCCGAGTGTTTGTTCCAACGCAGCTTGCGTTTGACCCAATTATTGCGTTTGATCCAAAACGCAGATCCTTCAGGTAGCTAACGGCGAGCGTTATATACACACCCTTTACCGCTAGCAGGACTCAGAGACTGCAAGCACTTATAAGCCTTTCTTTATTACCAGCGAGATGGCGCGAGGAGCGCAACGGGCGCATTTAAATGTCGTCGGTCAGCTTGCTCGCTTCTTCTAATATTTGCGCAGAGAGAACCTTGCCCTACCGCAGTCTGCTCGTGCGGTGTTTGTTGCCGGAGGGCAGATGTTTCTGCCGCGTAGCAGCGCGTTCATCACGAGCCGCTTTTCTTGCTCTCGCATTCATTGTTTCGCCCTTGCGGCGAAACTGTGACTTTTGCTCAAACTCTGGTGATCCTGCGAACGGAAGAGCAGCCTACCCAACGCAGCTTGGGGACCAGATGTCTTGGGTCCCCAAATCTCAAACTCTCTATTATAGCTTCGGAACGTTGTTGCGTCGGTTACTATCACATTGCATTTCGATTACTGTTTTTACAAAGGTGAGTGAAGCTGTAAGTAGCTGCGTCGTGTTATTCTTGCTACGCTGCAAACGCAAGCTACCCTGATTGTGCGGGTAAGAGGCTACAATCCTGCTTGAAGGGCCAGTAAACAGGTCCCAACTTTTTTTTTACACGCCGCAAACAAGCTCGCCAATTCGTACAGTTGACCACGGCGATAACATTTTCCGACTATTCAGCGCTGCGCACCGCGCAGACCATCCATTTTGAGAAACAATTCCCGCGCCTCTTTCCTTCGCCTGACCAATCCCTCTCACACGCGCAGTACCGCAGCCTTGCCCATGGGCAACTTGACGTAGCACTGAACTCGTCGATTGGTCTTAGCCAGGTCTCAACAAGATAACGTCAGTTCCTGTTCCCACCCACCGCTACGAAACTGCGCCTTGTTTCTTGGCCCTGCGGTGATGCGGTTTGGGCCACGCAGTTTTCGGGTTGGCCCTCGCACTGCACAGCACCTGGACGCACCTCGCCCTCGACATGAGCAACACGTGGAGGAAGCGTTGTCGGCAGCAAATCAAGCGGAGAGAGGGGGAATCTCCGGTAGCTTCGACGGGTCGCGCTTGCTTGGTTTTTTCATTGCACGCGCGGAAAGCAGGGTTCTCCACGTTTTTTCTCGCGCCCTGTCGTCGTCTTGGAAAGCAAGCACGCATTCCTGCTGCATTGTGAACTGTCGCAAAAGCTTAAAAATACCGAAGAGGCAAAAACTGCCCGTCAAGTTACGGAGCATGTGCAACAATGTAAACAATAAACAACCAGGAGCCGCAGCAAGCGGAAGTCCATGGCGACTGATCGAGTTTGCCGATGACGTCAATTGATGACGTCGTGTCACGTTGCCGAAGTGGGCGGAGTCACGACGGCCTACGCCTTCCCCTCCCTGTGGTGGAGGAGTGTGTCGAGGCCGCGCGCAAAGGTGAAACCGGATGCAACGAATTTTATAACCCCTGTATTTTCCTTATTATAGCAATTACTCGCAGAATTCTTGCGGCAGCATGTTCACACAGCTAAAGGGCGCATATTTCTCTTCATTACAATTTTTGGACCTCGGGGTTGTTTAATGGCTTTAATACTACCTACATCTAGACAGTACTCCCAAGGGTGTAATGAGGTGGGTGTAGTAAGGTTCTGTGTCCTCAATTTTACTTCGTTATAAAATTGTGTGGGAGAAAGGAGGCAAATTCCCTATCTGACGTCATTCGTCAAATAGAGTTCAAGAAGAAAATCTCCCATCTCACTTCCTCTGGCATGTGTTCTCTATTTCTTTTTAGAAGCTTTCTAGAATGCATTCAGTGCTGGCGAGCGTGTATGCAGCAGGGGTGTGTCGGGGGAAGTAAGTGAAAGAAAGAAGTACAGAAAGAAACTAAAAGGAAAAACCTGCGAAACCTTGATGTGGCTGAACGGCACCGCACGCACACTCAGTATATGTTTGTGTACAGCAAATTGGCTATAGGCGGAAATTTGCTATAGGCGGCAGCGTACCGAATAAAAGCCCGTGCTACGCGACTCTCTTCGAGCGGCCTCTCTGAACGGGTGCTGTATGCGTTCGAGAAAAAGCGAGAGACCTTTGCGGCTGATGCCCACTGCGGCCCGCCATCTCAAGAGCAAGCTACACCAGGCGCTACCGAAGTGAAATGAGACAGCTTCGCGACGCATGCGCGCGCGAAGGAAAAATATAAACAAAGAATGAAATGCGAGGAGGGGATCATTGAAGTTACGATTTGCCCGCGGAAGCGTAATGGCGAAGCGGAGCCGTTGCGCTATTCGCCATATCATAACTTGGCCTTGTGAACGCCACTTCTCAAGTACTCGGCTGTGTCGGCCGCGTGTGCGCGTTTTGCGCCTGCAGCCTCACTGTGTTCTCGCCGCGGGATGTGAAATGCGGATTTTGACGAGAGTGCAACATGCCGCACTGCGAGTGCGGTAATCGCGACGGCCCGTCAACTCAAGCGAAGATGCCACTGTGTATAACCAAGCAGATGATGGGCACCCTGCGTGCTCGGCACAGTCAGGAACAAAAGTGGTAAGTAATACTGATGTTCTCTCTATTTGCGGTTCCTTATCGTCACTCATGTACCTGTAGATGTTCTGCAAATTGCGTCACGTGAAAAGTGCAATGAAAAGCAAAAAAAAATTAATTGGCATGTCAAGTTTGCGAAATGCCCTCGAGCGCGCCGTCAGAGTGGCACGTGGCCCATGCCGTGCATGACACGCATGTCATTACTTCCATGTTATCAGCTGTCATTTATATACGTCATACAGTCACGTCACGCAATACCAGTTTTGGAATGATAGCAAGCTAGCGAGCGGGCCGCGAGCGCACCATGAGCGTAGCACGTAAATCATGCCGTACACATACATGTCGTTATTTTTATGTTACTAAAGGCTTTCCAAGCAACGTCGCCGCCACTGCTCTTATCACAACTGGGGGCATCCACGGCCACAACAATGCCGCTTCCGCGAACGCACAGAGCTCTCGGGTGGCGTCTGTGGTGCGTCACATTCTGAGTATTGCTGACCAGCTGTGCTCTGGGCCGAATGAGGAACGCATGCGTGCACGTGTCCTTGCCACCACCGCTGGCAAATCCGGCTACAAACCGCCTTCGCGGACAGCGTGTGCACCATGCAAGGCATAGCTCAGCCGCGCGAGTGTCACGCCCAAACTTAAGCTTGGGTTCCCTATATGTCGCTCATGTTTGTCGCAAAATCACGTCACGCTATATCAATTTTGGTATACGTCAAGCTAGCGAACCAGCCACGAGCGCAACATGACCGCGCCGTGTAAATAATGCTGTACATGACATGCATGTTATTGTTTTCATGTTACCAGCTGTCCTTTATGTTGGTCGTACAGTCACGCTGCGCAATACCAATATTGGTGTATATCAAGCCGGCGAAACGACAGTGAGTGCCCCGAGACCATGTTGTCTAACTCATACCATAGATGACAAGCGTGTCATAATTTGCACGTTACAAACTGTCATTTATATTCGTCATACATTCGTGTAACTCCATATCTATTTTGATAAATATCAAGCTTACAAAACGGCCGCAAGAAAACCCAGGGAGTGGCATGTGAATCATGCCGTTCATGAAATCACGATTTTGAAGTTATGACCCCTAATTTATGTTCTTCATACATTCATGTCATGCCACACCAGTTTTCTCATACATCCCATTAACAAAACGACCACACAAGCACATAGTCGTAGGCGGCTATATAGATACCAGAAAATAGGGAGACTAGAAAACAACAAACGGCCGTTGAACGGCATGGAAGTAATGCAACTTCATTGGTCACATACCAGCAGTGGAACCTGCCAACGTTATATGTGCATATTTTTAGCCATTAGAAGTGCAATGCTGCAAATGCCCTCTCTTCAAAACTGCCGCCGAAATACGAAGGCCTCTACCGTGTCGTCGAGCGCACATCCCCGGTCAACTTCCCGATCGAATCCATCGAACCATCTTCAGGCATGCGCCGTCGAGGGTGCGACAATGTCAACTTGGAGCGCCTCAAGGCATACTATGACCTGCCCGTAGTGACAAGCTCTTAGGTCGCCAGGCGGCTCCCTTTTCGTACCCGGGGTAATTGTAGCAAAGCCTTCGAACTTAGTAATGGGTTGCGCTCCCCAGCGTCTTCTAATGGGTCGTCCTCTTTGGTCTCTCTTGAAAGGACCCCGCTCGCGCTGAGAGTTCGTGCCTGGCCGTGACAGTTGCCATTACGCATTATCGCTGAGTGCCGTCTAATTAATACCCTAACATTTATATGAGTCAGTTAAGTCTGCTGAATCACACTGTTGAATCAGCTTGTTTATTCCCTCTTGTTAATCTACTGTTTCGCATGATGTTGCCATAGTTTTTAAGGTCAATATATATTATCATGACTGTTGACACAATTGGACAAAGTGAAAGCGCTGTTATTGTGTCCAGGCCTTAGTTTATGCTCAATAGGAGTGCGCTGTTTATTTTTTCCATGGGTGAATACCAAGTTGCCCGATTGTCACTCCTAAACAGAGTAGCTGCAATTTATCAAGACCTTAGAAACATTCACAACACTTTTAAAGTGTACCTAAATGATATATTTACTTACACCAAAAGCTACCCGGATAATGGTAAACATAACAGGAGTACACATCTGGTGCTGTTTCGCATTTTTCTACCTGTGTGTACTATTTACTTTGTGCAAAATAAGTGAAGAGTTCACAAAGAAATACTAGCAACATCTCAATTTTGTATCTATTTCGTGTTTTGAATAAACGTCTGCAATAAGGATAGCCAAGTGCGCGTTTTTGGAAAGACATTCATTTTTATGGATACAGAAAGCCTAATGGACTTCTTTTTTGTGTAATTTTCAGGAATACACTTCTCGCAAAGGAGCAAGAGTTGCTTGCCTACCGGTTTATGTTCAAGGCAGTGTATTGTGGGCATGAGCGTCAGCAGGATTCATTTTTAAAGAGTGCAAGGCGGTGTAAGGTAGCGGCCGGGTTAGCGGGAGAGCATTGGTGTAGCTTGGGTGGGGTGAAGTTCTGGTGTGTCTTGAGGGGGGCAGGTGCCCTTTTTGTAACCCCATGCCGACAGCCATGATTCTGCGAACTACATTTGGGCCAACAGTTGGGCTTACTACATTTGGGCCAACACTAGTATTGATGCAGAGCTTTATGCGCAATTCTGCGTGCAGCCTTTTTGATATCGTGTGCATTTGAAATCTTCGCAGTGTTTAAAAAGACGCTGAGTGGAGGCAGTGTTATACAGCAAACTTAAGTCCTAACAGGGACAGCTGGGCGAGTTAGTGTATAATCATAGCTAATGAAGGTGCGAAAATATCACAACACAGAGACATAAAGGGTACAGTATGACGCGCTTCTATCAACTGAAGTTTATTCGAAACCACAGAAATATATAAACACACAGTACGAAATGATTACAAGAATAAACTACCACACATCCACAGAAGAATGAAGGCGACAGACAGGGCAATGCGCCACTAGCAACTCAAGTTTAATTGAAGCCACATAACGATATAAACAAGCAGTACGAAAAAAATTCCAAACTTAAACAATCACACATCCACAGAAAGAGAACGAACATGACTAAAAAAACCCAAACGCATGTTAAACTTCATTTCTTCATAGTGCATCGTCCTGTCCCCTTCTTTACTGTGTGTTGTGGTTTTGTTTTCGCGTTTTTCCTTACCTATCAACTTAACTCCTGACTGTTTTACAGCCTCTATACATGTGTGGTCAATTTTTCTTCAACCTCGTGTCATATCAAGTCCTAGGATCCAATGTGCAAAGCGACCAGTCACTACTAATACGAAATTTCTTTATTCAGTGCATGTGATTGCCTAATACCAATTTGCCTTTGCGGCCATGGTATTTGGATTACCCTTCAGTGTGGTAATTATGCATAAGCCATAAAGGGAGGAATTACACATAAAGAACTTTGGAGTTACAGATGGCACTAGCTGACATGAAAACATTAAAACAGAGCTGTACTAATTATGCATAATAAACGTATTGGTACAATGCAATCATATTATTGCGCTGACAAATTCACAAACACACTTCCAGAAATATACGATGACTTTCAGGTATCTGTGAGGAAATATGTACAGCAATATATGAAGGCAACCTTGTCATTTTGTCGGCATTGCTGAATGCTTTTATGCACCTTGGTAAGTGGACCTACAGTCAACACCACAGGTCCATTGTGGACTTTTATGCAGGAAACTGAACTACACAATCATGTGTGACATGTTTTGGTCCCTTAGAGCAAACTAATGCAATAAAAATTGTACAACTGCCTGTCTACACTGCTTCATACTTTTTAAAAGTGATGCAGGCCTTACTGTACTAAATTAGTCGCCTTCATGTATAGGCTGACACAAAGTGCCTTGGGTATCCTATTTCTTTGGATTGTACTTACATACTGGCATGCTGCAGTGCAAACGCAGTGCGCATTAGGATGAGATTTTACATCCTGCTTTCGTGTTGCTTTACTGCTGTGAATTATGTATAGTGCTTAGGCTGTACTTTATATGTTGTTCCACGTGATCAGTATTGAGATTAGGTACTGGGCACGACGATGGAAATATATACCTATATCCTTACATTGACATGAGAACTGCTGGGTGATTCCACGAAAGATCGAACAAACGACGGATGGTCGACTTCTTAAATTTGTTTCAAAATTTTATATATTATTGCCTGGTGAGTCGAAAGAAGAGATCCGCAATTTGTTTTGCCGCCAAAATTTTTTTCGAAGCACAGGAAATCAATAATGACGGAGAGGTGGAGTAGAGCGCTCATCCGTTCTGCCGTTTTGGCCAACTTTCGTTACGAATTGCACAAATATATTAAAGTTCGGTAGCTGAAATTTCTTTACCTATATATATGCATGTTTTTCCTTTTCCTCAGGAATTTTTAGTGTCTCTATGTAGAGTAGATGTTTTTATAAAAAAACCTCAAAATCGGCCTAGGAAACGTTATTTTCCTTACATTGAAGGTCTTTATCTAAAAAAATCCTTGTAGCAGAGCGGCGAAAATTCCGCATTACCTTTTTCGCGTACATACCTACCAAACTCTCGAATCTTATATTTATATAGTTTTTCAGTAAAGAGATACGATCCGGCTAAATTCGAGAAAACACCGAACAATGAAAACTTCAGAGAACAATAAAAAATACAATTTTATATTTCTTAAACTTTGTCCACTTAATCTCCTCCACATCAGCGTCCACGATCATTGAAAACATATTGCATAATTTCTTTGCACTAATAGGAAAGGGCTCCGCTTTTCGCTGGCATGTCTCTCGCTGCACCAAAGCATTGAGTTTGCGGCATTCGCCCGTCAAGGTCATTACCTTTCTGCGCCGCTTATTGCAGCAGTTTTATGAGTCGGTGCTATCCCACTCGAAGCAGTAGGGGGCGGATAAACACCGTTGGCCCATGTGGAGGCTGCACTACACTGGCGACGAGTCGTCACGCGAACACGAGGCGAAAGGCAAAGCACGTACAGCGTCGTCACCGAACAGAATCATCCCGTAAGGCGCGTTGCACCAACCCTGGACTTTCGTGCAGTAATAATGTACCGAAAACATCCGTTGCGCGGAAACTACCAAAGCATTCGTTGTCGGTACTCGCTAGTGCCCAGATTAAGTTCTTCATTTCACCGCTTCCAGACGGTGACAGACACCGCCCGCCAACGAAGATTACTGTGAGAGGAATGTGTGTGAGATATAAGGCGCGTTTGAGAAGCCTCGTGCATGTGCGTTGGTAGGGTACCGGGTAGAGCGATCGGCGCCTCTCTTCGCGGACAGAGAGGTCCTGGGTTCGATTTGCAAGTGTACAGTACGGTCCACTGTTAAAGGGAACACTCGAATGAGCAACTTTCACTTTGTTGGTCCCCTAACAGCTAGTGAATGCGAAAAGATTGTTCTTGCACGTTACTAGTCTATCATAAGGCTTCGTAACTGTCAACCACGCATAGTGTTATGGAAACCTAAGCCACCGTGCTTTGGCAGGAGAGCAAAATGAGGACATACCTGAAACGCAAGTGTTCCCTTTAACAGTGGACCCGTCTGTACATACCGACGTCACTCCGTGACGGAAATGACGTCACTGAAGTCTTGGTGGACCCCGGCATTAAACAGCTTCGTTTTAAGATATTAAGGTAAGGTGATTTTCGAAGGAATTGAAGATGATGGAAGCTTAAAGTGCTCTTCGTGCACTAGGTGATAGAATGACGCGAAAATTCCGTAAGATGAAACGCGCTGCACGATTCTGAATGGCTTCGACAGTTAGAAGGAGAGCGGTAAGATTAGGATCCCATAAGGCGTATGCATGCTCTAATTTAGCACGTACCATGGTTTTGTAGGCGGGTAGTCCAGGGACGATGCGGCAGGGCAAGACTTTTGATGCAGATAATCGAGCACGCGGTTCGCGTAATTATTCACATATTCTACGAGGATAATCCACGAAAGATGAGAAGATATGTCAGCTCCACGTTGCACCTAACACCCGATTGTTCGGACGTCAAATTTCGCGGAAATGCTTGAAAATTTGGTTGATCTCGCGGCACCGTACCAAGCCCATAAATCAATGCATAAGAACACCTGAAAATTTCCGGGACAAAATTCTTCGAAGTCTGATTGTTCAGACCTTCAGATTCAGGGAGACCTTCAGATTGCAGGACTGAAACGTCAATTATTGAAGCCACCCCCGTTCCGAAATTGATAACCTTGCGGGCACGAAATAGCGCTTTCGTGTGTCGATCGGCTTGCGGCCGTAACGGAGTCAGCTTTGCCGCTAGCAAATGCTAATACGCAATAAAGCATACTGGGGATCTGAAGGGACCATTGTCAAGGCGCAGTCCGGTAATGCCTTAACCGCTAAGCACCGGAAATGCACGGATGTGCGATGGTGGCAGGCTGCAAGCGCACCTCGCTGACTACCTAATTATCGCCTTCAGCTAACTGCTCGGCAGTGCAACATGGCTTAGCGCATTTCTAGCAGCACCTGCACGCTTTCAATAGGCGATTTCCAAACGCGCCGCCGTTATGAGCAAGGAAGGAGCAAGGGAGTATTAGCACGAACAGACACGCACAAGAGAAACAACACGTGCACACAAACGCTGACTGACAACTGGATTTATTCGCATGAAAGCTGAAACTACCGAAGCACTCACTTTCATCACTCGTTAGCGTCATCATGCAGTACTTCACCGACCCCAAACGGTGACACCGCACACCGCCAATCGAGGTCACTGTGCCAAGGAGAAAATGCGAGAGATATAAGGCACGTTCGTGAACCCTCATGCATGAGTGTCGTTAGCGCAGAGGGTAGAGAGCCCGGCATCTACTTTCGTGAATGGAGAGGTCGTGGGTTCGTCTACCAAGCCACCGAAATCGACGAAACTTCAGTGACGTATTTCCGTGACGGAAATACGTAATGGAGCAACGTTTCCTTAGCAAATGTGTATCGACAATAAAAAAATGAAAGTAAACATAGGGAGAAGCGAATGGGCAGTCGTAGAATCCCAAGGTCCTTGCGCATCTTGTTTTTCTTTCACAGTTCGCCGTAGGCATCGCCACCTGCACCGCTCAAAGCAGCAGCGCACGAGCCGGATAAGGAAACTTAACGCTTACGTCAGGAGGAGGCATTGCGCAATGAGAAAGAAAGGAAAGTAAGAACGAAAGAAAGAAAAAGTCACAGTTTCGCCGCAAATTCGAAGCAATGAATGCGATAGAAACTAATCAGAAGGTTACTAGAAGAACACCAAGCAACTAGATACTCGCAGCGCGCCTATCAAGCGTAAATGACTCACGAAAAGAACACGCGCAGGATGACCACGAACTAATTGCAACAGCTCGACACTTGCGGCACGCTGTGCTGCTCAAACGCAACGCTCTAAAGCAACGCACAGGTATAGACCAGAACACTGCGAATTCCATGCGCATCGCCATATTTGCATCGCGCGTCGCGCCATCTATCGCACACGCGACGAAACAACATGCGCGGGCTGCCACACCAGCAGACGCTACACAGAGCAAACGTGAAACTCCCGAAACTCAGGTCGTCGGAGAGCGTGTTTCGCGTCTTTTCTAGCCTGGACATTTTCGCTGATTTTATTGGAACATCAAGAACAACTTGCTCATACAAGTCCACAATGTATACAGTAAGTGCTGAGTGGGCTGCGGAAGCAACCTCGTCAGTTACGTACGCTGTTACATTTGTAAAAAAACGTTCTCGCTGTAGCACGTGTGAATCGTAATTGCAGTGCAGCTCGCGAAAGAGTGAAACGATGTTTTGTTGCCCCATATTGCAAGTTGTGCACAAAGTTTTGTGAAAGCTCATTATTTCAGCATGCATCGCGTAATAATTAGAGTACGCTTTACGGGTAGTTTCGCGGAACGTAATTTTTGTTTCACGAGCGCTCTTACAATAATGCGTCTTGCTCACAAAAGCGGGCTATCAGAGAGTATAACCTGCAGTATCGTTCATCGATTCCTTTTGGAAGCTAGCTGCGCGATTTTATTCTTGTAACGATGGTGCTTTACAAGCGAAACTGTGATACTCTTAGTTAAGCCGGTTAGCTACGCCTCCGACGTAAAGGACACTGGCGCGAGTACGGCTTACTTACGTGCCAATATATGCATTATGTGCAGCTGAATGCCTCGCGTCCAGATAAATTTGGGGACATCAAACACTCAAATGAAAGCACGAAATTCTGGCAAGCTGTTGAGGAGCACCGTGCCATTTAATAAGTTTTGAAGACGAAATCTCGAAGGCGTGGATGCCATCAAAAGCACTAAAGTTTAATACTATGCTGAAAATGGCAAATCATGCTGATTGCTTGTGCATGAAAGCGCTACCTTGCACCAGATTTTCGTCAAAGGAAACGCTCAAAGGTATGAAGTGCACCCCCACAAATGCTCGCGGCTGCCTTCAACCCAGCTGCGTGTCACGCAAATTAAGTTCGCAAAATGAAATAGGTGGGCATCACACTGTAGAATACACGCAGTTATGTACTTACTCGCGCATTTTCACTCCGCTCCTATTTTTTTTTTTTTTTGCTTGAATCGCAGTAATCCACTCGTGGCGAAGCTGCAAACACCGCACCGGCACTATTTCCGTGGCACGTCGTAATCGTCGCAGACAATGCTAATCTTGTTGCGCTGCTTGTTTTGGCATCCAAAGACGACGCAGTAGTGCCCAGACGAGCTATTATATGCTGAAGCGGCGTGAACGGGTGCTTTTTCGTACTTTAAAGCCTCAGAACTGCAGCTTGCCCTGTTTACTTGGTGCCACCCGCGCGCGCCTTGGCAGCCCCGTCAGCCCGGCGTCTGGGTGCGAGAGTATCCGCTCGGCTCGCCAGCAGCCTGGGTGCGAGACAGGCGTGCTCTGGTGTATACACTGGACGAGCACGAACTAACAACAGTCTCAGTTACTTATTCCTGTTTTAGCGGCACGCTACAACCCAACTGCGACGCGTGGAGTGGCCCCTCCGCGTCTCCTTCCGCGTGGTGGCGTTCGACGCATTGTTTAGCCGGCGTACCACATCGCGTGTTGGTGCAGAAATGGGCCACTTTTAGGAGCTTGCTCCTTGTGCTCGGGGCTTGACCATCGGCGTAGTAGCCAGGCGTAACACACGTGAAGTATACCCTTCTCAGCGCACGCTCGCGCGAAAGAGAAGTATTTCTCCTCTTGTTCTTCGAGCGCCTTGATGATGATATTAACGCAGGAAAAACCACATATAGCATAGCCAACTGTAGCATCCGGTGCTCGCTCCACTCCGGCGCGCGCTCTAGTTTGATAGCAAACCCCTAGGGGGCCACAACTTTGCGCTTCCTCTCTCTTTCGACAGTCGTCAGGCAGTGCGCTTCGATACTAACATGAACGAAGAAGACAAGGCTGCGGAACGGAGGGCTCACAAGGCAGCAGCAAAGCGGGCTCGCCGCCAAGACCCTGCGGTGAGAGCTCGCGAGGCTGAAGCGAGACGTCAGCGTCGTGCAGACCCCGAGATACAAACCCGCGAAGCTAAAACAGCGCGGAAGCGGCGGCAAGAGAACCTCGAAGAGGTACGGGCATGGTATGCGGCGTCCATGCTCCCAAAGCGGTAGCTACCGGAAGTCAGTGGCGCCGACGCGCGCTTCAAGCGCCATTTCCTCGACCACACGTTCGGCCACAGCTGCAAGGTCTACGACCGTTTGTGGTTCCACCTGACCACACAACCACCTCACCACAATCGCTACTATAAGAACGTGTCACGTCTTTATATGACGTAGGGAAATTGTACGGAGCATTCACAGTTTACCCGATTATTTGCTAGCAAGCTCCTCTAGCATCATTTACTTCGTGGATATGGTACATTTTTTTATTTTTTTAGTGTGCTTCTCAAGGGCAGTTTTCAAATTGAGGCAAAATGTAGGAGCGTTGATTTAAAGTGCGCCCTGCGGACAACCTCGCGAGTGATAATGCACACGCGGAACGACCTCCGAGATCTGCATATCGTGAGCCTTATATGGTGTATATAAATAGAACGACGTTAGTATACTACATAACCGGCGGCGCGTGGCCAAGTTGTTCGAAGCAGCGGGCTGGCGAACAATTGTTTCCTTCTGACTTATTTTTCTTTGTTGGTTTTTTTTATTCGTGCAGTGCCGTCCACTCTTAGGGTGAACACGGCTCAGCGTGGCCGCGTAGGGTGCCTTGATGCGCGTTTTGTTGCGCGTTTTGTCCAGGGTGAGGACATCTGCGGCGTCTACTGCGGCGCGGCTGCCATATTTTAGCCCACGGCTTCTTACCGGCGTCTCACCCCTCTACGGCAGCTGCGCTGAGAGGCACGAGACGCGGGGCAAAAAATGGCGTCGTGGCGGCATCAGCCCCCTCCAAAGAATGGCAACACCCTAAGGGGGGCGCACACATCGAGGCACACTATGGCCGCGCTCTGCGGAGCGCCAGAGCATAGAGAGCGGCCGCGCATCGAAACGAAATGGCGCAGGCGCCCAGGAACGCGCTGCTCTTGCTGTACTACAGCGAAGCAGTCGCGGGCGTGCAAGCACCGGCCAACACTGCAGCAGACGTTGCGATGTAATCGCTGCTCTGGGTTCTTGTGCGCCTGCGCCACTGCGCTTTGATGCGCGGCTGCGCTGGATGCACTGGCGGTCCGCAGAGCGCGGTCAAGCCGAGCCGTGTTCACCCTAAGAGTGGACGGCACTGTACATACATACACATATCCAGGGCATGGCGGTGACGGCAACGGCGACGGCAAAAATCAGCCGAGAGTGTCCATTTAATTGCTATCGGAATAAATGAAACAAAGAAATGCATTTGGTCAGGCACGCCTACGCGAAGCTTCGCTTACACCAATTTGCCCGTAGGGGAAGGGGTCCTGATTTTTTGTCACATTTCAACAAATCACAATTTCACCGCAAGGGCGAAGTAATGATTGTGATAGCAACAAATTGCAGTGTTATACAAAGTAAGGCTGGCAGCTAACCCTTTTTGGATCCTGTTTCCCGTAACTCCACAAAACGCTGGCGTAAGAGCAAATGGCCGCTCCAGGGAGAGATGCGCATGCCGCACAGTCTCTTAGCCTTGAGAACCGTCCTTTGATGCCTGCCGGGATAGCGCGCGCGCCAGGGATCAGCACCGCGCCCTTAGAATCAAAGTTCACAGTTGCTGCTCGAGTGACATCCCCCCTCCCCCGTGTTTCTTCATGATCCTTCTAGACGGGCGCGACGTTTCCTCTCTGCTTGAGTTGGATTCGACGGCAGGCCTCGTACGTGGGGGTATGTTATCACATGCACCCTCCCACGACAGAGATGGGCCGGCTCATTTGATATCTGCTTCAGCCGCGTTCTTCGCTTCCGCTCACGCGCTTTTACCCGCGAGTGGAACACACGATGCGCGGGAAGATGTTATAAATTTTGACTTTATACTGAACATGACAGCGATGGCGAGGGCAAAAACTCGTCGAGACTGTCCATTTATTTGATAAAATTGTCGGTGCATTGGCTGTGCGACGACTTAGCCCACAACCGCCGCCTGGCTCGTCCCAGATGCTAGACACGATGACCTGCTGCCGGTATCTCAAGCTTTGACGCTACAGAGATCTTTGAAGGTGTATTGATTAGGACTGCTACAGTCGACGCCGTCAGATTAAATTGCACGTAAGGCCACTCTGACTCCTCAAACAGAAGATTCTTGTTTACTCTGTGCAATTAGGCAAAACATGGCCATAAGAATCTTCATGGTATATACATCACACAACCTTGGTCTCGAAGTAGTTTTTCCATGTTACCATCTACCATGTTTGCACTTTTCATGGCGCAGTACATGCGCACAATCTCTGCAAACACGTGTGCTCACAATTAACGCAGAGAAACAAAGCTGACCCTTGAAGAAATATGTCCGGGAAGTAGTAGTCATCTGTCCCTTTCGCCTTGCTAATATCGTGCCTCGTCGCTTTGTTCACGTTTTTTCCAAACGCCGCCTTGATATCTAGATGGCTGATTGCACAACCGTAGCGTTCCACAGCCGTATATTGACCAAAGCAAAGGACTAGAGTGACTTCTGTGATTAGCTGCGGCAGCGCGCCGTTCGAAGGCGCACTGCCCTAGCTAACTGGCGGAGGCTGTGGTACTAATTATTCTAAAGACTATTAGCTGGAGACAGTAAACAGTTAAAAATCCATTTACACAGGCCGTGCAGCGAAACATTTCTTTCGTAAAAATGTCTCACACTTTCCTTGCGTACGTTCAGTTCTTGACTCACTGGGGCGACAAATCAAACGGGATGCCGCTGTAGAGCGTACTAGATGCACTCGAGCTACTTGTTTGAAGATACCAGCCCAACTATGTCAACTGCCCTCAGCGTAACACCGCGTTCAATCGCACCAAACGCAACATGGTGCGCGCTGAGGGCTGAAGTTCCAGCTTTTCCTTGCATTAGTTTGTTTAAAAGGGCGGTCACCATTTAAAAGGGCGGTCACCAGAGCTTGGAGGGATTCCCAATTTTGCGAAAGCCTGGGCATCGTGCATGTCACCTCTAGGTTAATATTTTGCGCCTAACACCCGAATACCGGGAGTACATTCTGCCTCTCTTTGTTACGGCATGTCGGCATATCTCTTCACAACGCTGGTTGAACTATTTCAACATACGGTTCATTCGCGAGAATGTCGTACTTGAATTTAGTTTAAATGTGGTGCGATAATCAACAGCCAACTACGACGTTACGGGGCAGAGTGGTCAGAATGACGTTTCGCAATGTACCGAGGCTTCTTCGAAGATGGCGCGACATGCGTTTTAGATGCGAAGTATCTTAAGGCGGAGCTCAATCCGGTGGTGGTGGTGTGCGGCGTGACCACCCTTACTGCGCATGCGCCTACCCTTTCCACACACCTCCTCTCCACTCACCATCTCCCCCTCTCCACATTTTCTCTCCCCTTCCCCTCTCCCCTCCCCTTTCCACTCTTCCTCTGAAACACGGGCTAGACAAGCCGAAATTCTCTCCTGCGCAACGCCGCGATGATCTCGAGCGCATGCGCGTCCCCTCCGCTTCTCTTTTCTCTCCCACGCTGCCCCCCTCTCGCTCGCCTGTCGACCGCGTTCCCCGCTTGCCCTGTGAGAATTAACGGCCAGGCTAGATGGAAGATACGACGCGCGTAGCGTCCCTCTTCGCGTTCCACGACGCGAGGTCGGTAGCATGCCCAACGAACGCCAACGGAACGCGATCGTGCAAATGCTGCGGCTTCGCATCGCCTTATGGTCCCCTATCCGCCTCGTGCATCGGTATGGTGGCGCCACCGCTCGGCTAAGGCGGTTGTACCCTCTCCCAACCCCCCATAGGATCCCATGCATTTTGAATCAAATTTGCGATTTCGTTGCGCAAAAACAAACTAGCGCCATCTCTCGACAATACGTCACACCGACGACGCAACACGTCCTCTTGCTTCCACCGACTGGCCATGCTCCAAGCTAACTCCTCTCTCCACTTTCTTTTATTTCTTTCGGTGGCCGTGAGAGCGCGCGCTGTGCACTGTGCTGTAGCGCACCCGACAAGGCCGGCTGGGCTCGTTGCTTTCGTCGCGTCTTCCTTGAACGTTGCAACGTTAATATTGTGTTAAGGCGGTGGCCACACGTCGGACGACGAGTCCTGATTTCGTTCAGCTGCCATCTCATCAACGGCAGTGTTTCAGACGCCTCAGTTGTGTACTTTTGTCCGTTGGTCGCGGGACAAGATGGCCTCCTGCAAGACCGCGTTTTTCCAAGTCAGCTGTGTGCGTAGTTCTCGGCGTCGTAGAAGTTTGATGACGCGAGGACGTCAACTGGTGCTACATCGTGGGAACCGCTGAAGTGACTGCAAGCTTGACGACATTGTGCCAGAATATTCTAGCGTACTGTACGCGCACGATTGTGCTACACTTAAAATACCGCGCTTGGCCTCGAGCGTCAACCTGGTACGCCTGTGTGCAACAAGCGTCTTGTTATCGTTGTTGCGTCGGTTAATATTGAATTGCAATTGGAATACCGTTTTTGCAAAGGTAAGTGAAGCTGTAAGTAGTTGTTCTGCTATATGCTCGCTACTCCACGAACATTACTTCTAGAATCGCATTTTATTTTGAGCTGCACGTACCAAAGGAGAATCTAGCATACGAGATACATTGCACGCGTGCGCATTTCCTATATAAATCTGAGTAATGCCACGCGTGCGCATTTCCTATATAAGTCTCAGTAATGCCATGCTCAATTTAAAGCGCATGTGTTAGAGGATTGTGGCTTCAATGATGAAAGTGATTAGATATTCCTAAATATGTGATTGCAATGCAGTTAGAACTTCCTCATATGTTAATACGGTCTGTGAACAAAAAAAAAACGCTGTGTGAATGTTTGTTGGTCATTTGCTACAGTACTTTCACGCATTATTATGCAGCTGTGTGACGGCTGTTAAAACGTTCAGCAAGTTAGATTTTGGTTTTCTTGGCCTAGTTGAGTGCTACGAGTGTTGGGCGAAGATAAAATCGTGTGTCTTTTGTGCGTTTCTTAAGCAGGCATACAGCCGTAATAGTCATTGTTGTACTGTTTGGGATGTTCAATAAAACAAGAATGCTGTTTTGTACTGCAACAATTTTTATTTCATCTGTGTTAATAGATCACGCAAACAACTTGGACACATGCACGTAAGAAACGTACGCAGTGCATCGCGCGCACGCATAAAAAAACGGGCCTGTCATTTTAAAACAAATAATATAGAACAATGGACGTAACAGACGGCATGGTTATCTAGTGGAGCAGCGTCGGCAGTACAAATATCAAACCAGAATGAAACATGAATAGAAAAACGGAGAGTAACAGGCGCTTTACCCACGGCTTCTCTGAGCCGCGCATATCCACCTATCGCCACCGTCCGCCGTTGCTGGCGCCACCAGTACCACTGAAAGCAGCAGCGCACGAGGCGGATAGCGGGAGATGGTGTAATTGTTTTCTGTGACATTTTGTGGAGCTGTTTTAAATTGCACTTCATACATCATTCGTGAACAGCAGGCTCGATTCACTATGAGTCATAATATATATTCATTTCCACGAATATGTTATCACAAGCTCTAGGCAGTTCTTGGTACGTTTAGGTGGGCTGCACAACGCTCACTGCAACACATTTTCCAAGCAGAAAAAAAAACGATTTGGTTCCGATATCAATAGACACGCACTAGCTCACAACGTCACTGAAATATAAAAGACCCGAGAGCTGTATACACAGCCTTACAGATTCACCAATAAAACTTTTTTTTTGCTTTTTTCTACATTGTTGCTGCTATTTTGTTTTATAGTACGCCATATCATGACGTCATCCGCGTAAATCGTGTACTCTATACCTTCGACGTCTTCCAGTATTCTGACGAGACCTATCATAGAGATATGGAAAAGCGTAGGCGAGATGACCGCTCCTGGGGTGCACCTCGGTTTCCTAGCTTCACTGTGCCTGATGTTAGGTCCCCAGCCTTGAGCGTTGCCATCCTTCCACCGAGAAAGGCTTCGACGTATTGGTAAAAGCGACTACCCAAACCAAGGTTCGAAATGGTCTTGAGTATAAAGGTCTGATGGACAATATCGAACGCTTTGTTCATGTCTAGTCCTAGTATTGCTCTCGTGTCCCTTGTCCTATGGCTGATTATTTGGTAAGAGTAGGAGCATGGCATTTAGCGTGGATAGACCATGTCTGAAGCCTATCATCGTGTTTGGGTAAACCTCGTGCTTTTCCAGATACCATGATAATCGATTTAGTACAGCATGTTAAGCAGCCTTTCCCACGCATGATGTGAGTGAAATCGGTCGTACACTCTCAAGGCCAAGGGCTTGCCCGGTTTTGGGATTAAAATAGTGTTAGACGCGTCTTCGATTCGCGAGGAACTTCACCGTTCTTCTACATCTCATTAATTAGTTGTGGTAAGTACTCTATGGAGTCGTCATCCAAATTGCGGAGCATCTTCTTGGTTATCCTGTTGGGACTGGAGCCAAATCTGTTGAGGGCGTATACAGCAGTTCTCATATCTGAAATTGTGAATGCAGCATCTAAAATAGGGTTACCTGGACCCGCATTGTCTAATCGAGAAGGGGCTGCTGCTGTGTGTCCTCGACGGATAGCTACCTATTCAGTAGCTGCGCAATAACTTCTGATTTCGATTAGTGATTATGTGCCACGTGCAGAATTTTGCTTAACGTGTTGCGCTGATTCGATTTCGTGTTTGGTTCGTCTAGTAGGCACTTGAGCAAATTCCAGGATCCCCCTTTCCTTATTCGGCCATCTGCGAAGTTGCAAATCTCATCCTACTGTTGCTTGGAGATGGTTTTGCTGTGCTCTTCTATCGCGCCATTGATTTCGGCAATTTTCTTTCGCAGCCTACGGTTCAGTCTTTGGCCATTCCATCAGTTAATTGGGGCTGTCCAACTAATCAATCGGAAGATCCGTGAGCACCTCTTTAATTGTGTCGCCAACGTCATTCCTTAGCTCTGCAGTCCATTGTTCCAAGTTCACTTCACCAATCACCCTTTCATTTCTAATTTAACGGAAGTCGTCTCAGTCAATGACCTGAAATTTTCGTAGTTTCTTCTGCCTAATTTGTAAGTCGATCATTAATATATTATGTTCACTACCAAATTCTTTGTTCAAGTTAGCCTAGGTGGGTTGCATAGCGTTGCAAACAAAAGTGAGGTACAGAGTTGTGTCTCGACATGTCGATGTGGCACATCCAGTCGGGAATTCTGGGTCCGTGATGAGCCTTAACTCCATGTCTGTCGCTTCGCGCCATAGACTCTCTCCTTTTTTCTTATTGTAGTGGTAACCCCATTCATGATGGGGAGCGTTGAAGTTTCTGGCAACGATTAGCGGAGAGTCTCGAGCTAGTTTGACAGCTTCTGTAAGTAGGGACTTGAGTCCTTGTGTCATATCCTTAGGAATGCTGTAGACACTGGAAATAAAGAAGCTTTCCTGATTGCCAATAAAAGAGTGTGGAATGATTTCCGTCATGATGTATTCAATTGTGCTACTAGTCATCTTTAGATCGTGGCTGATGTGCATAGTCCTGTTAATAACTAGGGTCGCGATAACGCTTTCCCCATAGTTACACTTTATCTCCGAGCGATACCCGGGCAAAGCAACGCTGGGGGTGAGCGTTCCTTGGAGTAAGATGACTTGCGGTTTCTCGGGGTGCGATCAAATAAATGGTTGCATGCGCGCCTTCTTATGTTGTTAACCCCTGCAGTTCTATTGCCACATTTAATTGTACTAGTTTGTGCAGCCATCGTGCTTGGGCCGGTGTGTATTATTTGTTTCTTATGACTCTTAGACTTCGTGTGTTGAACAAGAGGCTTAGGGGCTGTGGGAGCCACAGCTGGGACCACCGTAACATTAGGATATGCTTCAATCTCGAGGAATCCCTGGTTAGCGCGCTCTTCTATAGCTGGAGTACCTGACTGCGGTCCTTGGCCGGGCTCGGGTCTGAAGCTTCGGGCTTAAGGCCGGGCGCGGGTTTGTGGTGGTGGGCTCGGATCGGGCCGGGCTTGAATTTTGCTCATTTCTTAAAGGGACACTAAAGTGAAACAGTCAATGGGTTCGGACTGATAATATCTATTATGACAAGTCGACTGTGAATAATTTAATCATCGTAATTCTATATTAGAGGAGAAAATGAAGGTAAAAGTTCTGTTTTTAAATTGCACGCCGAAATCTCGGCGCGTGACATCACGAATTTCAAACTGCAGTCGTTGCATTTTGGGGACAATGGCTCAATGAAATTGCCGGAAACTTGGTGTGTTAAGTCTATAACCCTCTCAGAGGTCAAAGTATTTCATTTTTACCAATTAGAGACTCTGTGATATCACGGGGTTTGCTGCACGAACTTCAAGGTGACGTCACCACCCACATTTTCTTTTTGCGCGTTTTATCGCTCACCAAGAGTCTTGTCATGGCGAGCATGGGAATTTTGGAATTGTTAAATAGTACTCGTAATTTACTGATAATAGAAAAATCGTTTTTTCTTTTTAGTGTCCCTTGAAGTTTGTTCCGTAGACGTTGTGCATAAACATATGTACCACATTTTATCTCGAAAAAAAAAGATTTTTTTTTATCTTGCGTAAGCTATTTGGAGAATTTTTGTGAGGAACAAGTACAGAACATCTTTTGCTTCTTGCATATGGGGCCACTTGATTTATCTTATACGGGCGAACTAAAAGTAAATAGAGCAGGCGCTTTTATAGTAGACATCTCGCTATTCTGTGCTTTATATGCATTCGTTATTATTTTATATCACGAATGTTATTCTGTAATCGAAGTAATAAATGTAATATATTAAACAGTGATGCTACCGAGGACTTCTGATTTGGAGCAATTTTTGGAGCAGCGAAATTTCTATTTTGGAGCACTTTGGAGCAGCAAAATTTTCATCTTGGAGCACTTTGGAGCAGATAATTTTGCATCTGGGAGCACTCTGGAGCAGCGAATTTTATATCCTGGAGTGCAATGCACAAGGATATTGCATTAACATTCAAGCACCTGAGTATTAATATGGGGCTCTTATGAAGGCTAGAAATATTTCGATTCATTGCAAATCTCATGGAAAAAATCATCTCAGGAGCATAGGCGTGCGCACAGCCCCCCCCCCCTATCATCTAAGGGGGGGGGGGGCGAAATCTGCCCCGTACATTGACCCTTGCGATAGCAATGATATAGACACTCTCGGCGGATTTTTGCCGTCGCCGTTGCCGTAATTTTCCGTATAAAGTCCAAATTAATAACATCACCACGCGCATTCTAGCCGCGGGTAAAAGCTCGCGAGCGCTGGCGACGAACGCGGATGAAGCGGAGATTAAACTAGCCGGCCGTCTGCCTCCGCCGCACGAACAGCGCATGAGATAACATCTTCCCGCGTGCGGGCCTGCCGTCGATTGCTCATCAAACAGAGAGGAAACGCCCCGCCCGTCTTTCGTAAGGAGCATGACGGGACGCCAGGGGAGCTGAAAGGGGGGGGGCGCATCGTTCGAAGGGCGCAGTCGCTTGCGCGCGCGCTATCTCGAGGCATCAGGAGACGGCTCGTAAACTTGCTGTGCTCTCAACGCTTACTTCGCGTTTAGAAAACTCGGAGCAAGAAAACGCTTCGGTTCCTGGAGGGGCCATATTCCCTTAAACCAGCGTTTTGTTGAGTTACGCGAGATCGGATCCAAAAGAGTTAGCTGCTAGTCTTACTTCGTTTCACAATACAATTTTTTGGTATCGCATTCATTTCTTCGCTCTTAAGCGAAACTTAGTTTTTTTAACCGTTAGCTATTGACCCCCGGAAGCAAGGGGCGGACGTGTAACATGGCGTAGCCGCTTCACTGTGGGCCGTCAGCGACGGGCCCACTAATGACAGCTGCGCATTTGCGGCTGCTCCGACCAGGAGATATGATTTTACCAATGAGATGAAATTTTTAAAAAAGCAAGCAAAAAATTCGAATTGGAACCCTAGCACATGAGTTCGAAAGGGCAGGGCCTTTTAGGGGGTATTTACCGCAGAGTGATTACAAACTCAGACGTGCTGGCGGAAGGAATTACGAAAAAGCTGTTCTGGATGAAGATCCATGGATAAAGTATATCTGAGGAAAAGTGTCAACGCGTTTCCACCGTTCGCGTGCTCTTCCATAAACGCGAAGCAACGAAAATTCGATATTGTCCCATATATCTACTGCGAGCGATCCCAGATTTCATTCCGCGATGTCCGGAAACAGAAGTGACAGACATTTTAGCGGCACTCATGTAGTTATTACTGAACATTGCTTTCCTTACGTGCCGTGCCACGCTTGAAACGAGCTATCAGCAGCGTCTCTAGAACAGACGACGTCCGCCAATGAATCGCCGTCGCACTTTCTCGCTACCGATAGGCCTAGACGTCACGAGCCTCTGCGGAGAGGGCGTTTTGCTGTCGAGCCGACTTGCAGAACAGAAGCTTAGTCGGCACCGTGCATGGCATCGTGGCTTACTCGGAACGCACGCGTGAGCGCTATTTATTCAGCGGAATAATTCTTGGTCCATGATTGCGACTTTATTGGCAGCCCCAAGATCGAGCTGCACATGTTCTGACGCGCCGGCGGTGCGATTGCCGGTGATAGACGCCCCCAATCCCGAGACTTTGGCGCAGTTTGGCGCAAATTTCGTCGATATTATCAGGATGGCGCAGTAAATACAATTTGGCGCACTTTGGCGCAGTTGGCGCAGGAGTGGAACCACTGATATTAAATTTATAACTATAAGTTATCATCGCAAGAGCGATCAGATAGCTCTAAAGCGGTAAAACTTTGGTGAGAGCTCGAGCTTTCTACTAAACCGAAAGGACTGCGCGGAGGAATTCCTATAAAGGAGTCCCTATAAAAGACACATTATTTTTCCGTGGATCCGTGATGGCTCCCACTCGTAAGTGATGCAAGATAGACATGCACAGCCTGCTTTGTGTGCCTACATTGCTTACGTGTGAGGTTTCGCTTTTTTCGGCTACATCAGGGGTCTGAAGCTCACCTCAGCCAACGGGCCACATTCACAAAAATGTACTCCTGCAACGGCCATGACAGTGACGAATGTAGCGGCGTGGGTGTTGGGGGTGGATAGCTTGTATGAAAAAATGTCAGCTAACGTTGTCATTTGAAAGAAGACCTTTCCCATATCTCATATATCGGTCAATTCCGAATGGGATCTGGTTGCAGGATTCCAACAACATATCGAATAAACTGAATAAAATCTTGTGTTTCACGGCTATGAATCAAAACATGGTGACCGCAGAGTGTGGCTCACAAAAAAGTGCTTTAAACCTGTCATGCCTGTGTATCTCAATAACGTACTTATTAGGAAAATTCAAAAAAAAATATTCGATAAACACTGACATGTGCGGTTCATGATCCGCCAGCAAGAGTTCCGCAGGCCTCGTGTTTGAGGCGCCTGCACTATATAGTGCGAGAGCACATGATACTGTCGCGACAGCACTGGGATGTGCAGGAATAGCATATGTTCATTAAACAAGGCGTGGGATAAAGTATATTCGCTTCACGAAACATCTGGCTTTAAAAACGACAATTACGAATTTCGTGTCGAGTAATGTACCCTTACCTGGAGCCGCATGCATCCAATCAGTAAGCGTCGAGAAGCTTAGTTGCGTCTGTATTACCAAACTGGAATGAAGCCCGAAAATATATTGGAGTCACTTCGTCCACCTTCTACGAGTCCTACGCGTGTAGTCGAATGGCCATATTTTACCGGTACATCATCGTTAGGAAGGCATACATCATTATAATATAAAAAAGCACCGTGCGTAATATGCAGTGCTGAAAACTGCAAGGAGAAGCCCTCAAAGCGGAGTTTCACAGATGATACTGAAGAGTGGCGCAGCGTTCGGGAACGAGGGAAATCAAGGGATGAGCTGGACAGCTATGTTCATTCTGCAGAGGTCCACAAAGACATCCTATATTTGTTCCAGTGGTAGATGTTAAAGGGGTCATGAACCAATTTTCCAAGTAATAATCTAATGGCCTCAGTATCGGAGTGTACTGCCTCCCGAATCGATTGCCGCAAAAATTTCTCGAATCCGTCAAGAATCAGCGGAGTTACGGCGGTTTGGCGCACGCTCCCAGCGCTTTCTCTCTTTTCTCGTGCCGACGAGCGCACTGGAAGCTAGACAGGGAGGGATGGCGTGGGGGAAAGAAGTTACGCCAGCGCGCGTCATGAAACGCGATCGCTCTCCCGCTGTGATTCGCTTGCGCGAGTGCGGCTACCGTGTACTGAGGAGTGCGGCGCCGGCAAGTGGCGGCACCCCGCGGCAAGAAGCGCATCTGATCCGAACGCCGCTCTCGATTTACGTCGGCTATTGGCCAATAAGCATGCTATGTCTCTTGCGACGTACAGCGGACAGACGCCCCGCCCACCGACGAGAGTGAGAACCGGCCTCTGTTTGAAAAGAGGGTGACTGGGGAAACGGCAACTTCGCGCTCCGCTTGTGGCCATTACGCGGCGCGCACGACTGTAATATTTGGCAGAGCAGTTCATAGCCGTGTCAGCTTTCCGCAGGATGTGTTTTTTCAATCAGCCCAAGGGGTGCTTCATGACCACTTTAAGAGCAACGACTGCCGACGCCTTCGCTGTTCGCAAGGGAGATGTTGTGCGCCCCTGCCGCAAGCGCAAGCAGTGCAAGAAGCTTGAGCACGGCACGATATGTGATGCAACAGCGCATGGCGTGCTTACAGCCGGAATCTCTTGATACTTTGATTTTTCGCAAAATAACATGTGAAGAAGAAAACTATAATCGATGTCACAAGAAACTTATAGACTCTATATACTAGCCGTGGTGTGGTACATGTATAAAATGCTATGACAAAGAGTTTTTTTTCTTCCTTTCGGCTGCTTATACGCATGCACGTGGTGCACGCTGTTCCATATTTTTACTTAGATTAGTGTATTTACAACAAAGGTCACAAATTTGGCTTTTAGGGGCGAAGCTCCTTATACCGTGGGTATGTCCATCCTCCGTTTGTTTGTAGCGTTGTAGTAGCCACCTCTAGCTCTAAGAAGCGCGCGTTCTGGTTTGCTGTAGAAGCAGAAGACGACGTTGACGAGTCAGACTCTTGTGCTGTTCGCCTGTGTGGCATTCTTCTTTACTGCGCGCGTTCTTGTATGCAGTAGAAGAAGACTACGTTGACGAGTGACACTCTCGTTGCGTGTTCGCCTGTGTGGCGTTCTTTCTTCTTTACCTCGTCTCGTGTTTTCAACGACACCCGAAGACAACATTTCAGAAGTAACGCGCCATGAGGCTCCCTCTTGGCACGCTTTCTCTTTAGCTCGGAGTCGCCAGATGGAATACAAGGCTGCGGAACGGACGGCACGGAAGGCGGCGGCAGCGCGCGCTCGCAGACAGAATCCTGAGGTGAGAGCCCCCGGGGACGAAACTGCACATCGACGCCGCGAAGCGGATTCCGCCGTTCGAGCCCGCGAAGCCGAAGCTGCTCGACAAGCTGCACGGCTGCGGCGCGAAGACCCCGCCGTTCGAGCCCGCGAGGCCGAAGTGCACGGCTGCGGCGCGAATCGGATCTTCAAAATGTGAAGGACCGTGAAGCAGCGAGAAAGCGCGCGTACCGGCAGGCAGAGCCCGAGTCTGTGCGAGCACGTGAAGTGGCTGCAAAACGCATCAGGTGGGCTCTGCCCGAAAGCGGCGACGCGCGCTTCCAGCGGGACTTCCTTGATAACAGTTCCGGCCATAGTTGCGGTGTGTGCAGCAAATTGTGGTTCTCAAACGATCTAGTCACAATATCTTCCATCAAGAAGGACCACGCTCGCGCCAATGCCATCGCCGTGCTGCAGCGCGAGTTCGCTTCGCCCCACTCATCATCATTCACCACGTGGATATGCTGTAAATTTTTCGTCTTTTTCTCTTGCTGGGAAACGTGCTACAATGCTGAAGACAGGTGCTACATATGCAGAAGGGTGCACGGTTGGCTTTGTGCTTAGAGCACGTTATAAATTTCAATAGAGAGCGCAATAAAATATTATTATTATATAATATTATTGCGCTCTCATATTATTGCGCTCCCTAACAAAACTGAACCAGTACTGCAAATCACTTACCTTGCTGCAAGTATGCTACAAAACGCACTTCATGATCACAAGTGTATTCACAATAAATAGGTACAGTATACCACTGCCGAATAAACGTTCATCGTACTCTATATGTCCACTGAACTGTTTTCTCTGTGAGCCCCTTTTTAGACGCAATTACCGTAGAATAAATTATAACTGTTAGCTACCGTGTCGCAAACAAAGCGTGGTATATATTTACCACTTAAAACGCCTTGTTGTCGATTCCATGTTACTGCAACACCACCTAGATTACTGACTCGGGCCCCTGTCGGGCCCCGTCTGCGGTAGGGCCGGGCCTGGGCGTGTAGGTGAAACTTTTTATCGGGTTCGGACTGGACCCGGGTCTCATTTCTAGTCACCGGGCAGGGTTAGGGCGGGTAAATTTCAACAAGTTCCGGGCCCAGGCCGGGCCGGTAATTACGTCCCCTGCAGTGATCTGTTATGTACATCACCGCATCGTTGAGCGCAACTTGTTTCAATAAAACTGATGTCTCAGCCGAACGTAGGTACCGGTGTTACTTCGACCCATGAGTACCGCGCAAGTGTAGCCGACGGGCATCGTATGCCGGCGGTAGGCGCAAAACTACACATAATAATAGCTGAGGCTTAACGTCCCAAAACCACCATATGGTTTTGAGAGACGCCGTTGTAGAGGGCTCCGGAAATTTTCACCACCTTGGGTTCTTTAACTTGCACCTAAATCAATGTACACGGGCCTCAAGCATTTTCGCCTTCATCGGAAATGCGGCCGCCACGGCCGGGATTCGATCCCGCGACCTGCGGGTCAGCAGTCAAGCACCTTAACCACTTGACCACCTTGGCGGGTGCGCACAACTACACAGTTTACACAATGACGTCGGTCCGCCTCGTAACGCTCGGCTCAAAGAGAAAAAAAATGTGGCTGACACTTCTACTCGCTCACTGCTTGGTATGAAATCGATTCTCACGGTGCGTTGGATCTGCCATTTCTTTGTCTCATGAAGTGCCCAACTTTCTGAATATCAGGGAAAACTATTTTTTATGTCATCCTAAATTTTGAACTACAGAGTTGAAGAAACATAATTATATCAGAAATTAGTGCCTCAAACAGGGCTAAAGAGACCCCACGTGCATAAAATGGCACTTATAATATTTCTTAATTAACCTGCAAACTGCAATACCTCTCTTCTGGGTGTCGGATATATGTGTCCAGTATAAAATATGTAACACGAAGTACGATTCCATGCAGCGCTCTTAGAAAACACGCCTCCTTTCTCTTTCACGGCAGGTCCCCAATCAATGCATCCATCACGCATATCGACTGCCCACATATGATGGAATACCTGAATATTCGGTTGAGATCTTGCACTGGATCTTTTGTCTGGACTGTTCTCAAGGGCATACACAGTCCCTTCACAATCGAAGCTCATGTCGTTGTTCCTGTATTTGTCACGGGGGGTTTAGAGCCAAGGAATGTAACGTTTTATCTTGACAATTCGATTACTACAGTACAAGACATAGAAAAGTGGAATCATCAGAAATCGAGGCTGGGGCGCCTGAGCATAAAGCGGGTACGTATCAAGAGAGCATATTTATTGCGCACACTACTGCACGAGTAATATTAAAGAATTTAAGCTGACCTCTACAGACATCTTGATTAATGATATTATAGATTCCATGTTTTCAAATATGCAACCGTTACAAATACCAGCGGTAGCGTTCAGTCGATTTCTTTCTCCACTTATTTTGTGTCACACCTTCGTAAGCACAAGTTTCACAACCAAACCTGATACTAGAACAACCACAGCGATTAAACGTCGGCCGTGGTTAGCAGTTTCCTATAGTTCAACTAGGGAAAGGTATATTACTAGTTTGTGCAACAGAGCTACATGTATATGTAATAAGACAATATTCTCAGTCATCGAGATACACTATCTTTTACGTAGCGCTCATTCAATTTCGTTTATTTCAATTTGCAGTATTTAATAACCGAATTCGTAAAAAAAATTGCTGAATTGGTGCAATTATCTTTTGTTGTCTGCGTCCTCTCTTTAAACAGGTGTCGCGAGTACTTATTGGAAGAATATAAAATAGCCACTTTACGTTTATAACGGGCGTAGTGCACCGCTTTGAAGTTTCATTTAGATGCAAATAACCTAAGCGACACAAACAAAAACTAAGGTTGTTCGGTTCAGGTGCGTACACACTGATGTAGTTGAGTTTCAGTGGCACATGCTTATCACCTGAAATTGACCGGTGCAACACTGGCCGAATTCGCATGATTAGCACACTAGGTGGCCCTTGAGATAGATACACGTTGCAAAACCTCAGGTAGTTAAAAATACTCGGCCGTTCGTTCCGGCGTGCCTTATAAACACGCTGTGATACGAAAGTAAAATTATAGAAACAATAAAATGTATGTGGTGAACAACAAAACACTTCAACTCACAACAAAACGATTAAGCTCGCTATATTTTCTTCGCAGCAATGCATCTTCACAGCCACGGTTGATTTTGAGGGCTATTTCGCCTATTCTGACAAGTTGTCGGGAGAACCGTTTGACACAACTCACGCCATTGGAATAGGAGTGCTCAAAAACGAGACGAAAGGACTGGAGAGCCACGACGAAGGAATATTGAGATATAATATTTCAGGGCTTTATCAAGAAAGCATATACTGCTTCAAGAAAAGTCATAAATAAAGATACATTAAAAAAAAACACAGAATGACATGTACTCGAGGGTCCCACCGTAGTTGTTCACGGTGCACTCCTGCTTAGACATGTGCGCCGGACCCAAAATCACCGGCGGCGGCGCGTGAACGGCGCGGGGTTCATCAGACCGGCGGCGGCGCGGCGCGGGATGGCGAAGCAGTGAATGCGCTAAGTACACGCCGTAATGTTACATGAACGAGGGCTAGGAGCTAACTCTTTTTGCTCCGATCTCACTTAACTCTACAAAACGCTGGTATATTACGATACGGCCGCTCCCGGGAGAGAAGTGATTTTCGGTCAGTTTGTCGTATCAGTGGTTTGCGCGCGAAGCAGTGAGATCACAGCGCTCACAGCGCGTAGAAGGTATACGAGCCGTTCGCTGGGGCATGTCTGCCGAAATAGCGCGTGTGCCAGTGCTCTCGACCGCGCCCTTATAGTCAAAGTTCACAGTTGCTGCTCGAGTTACGCAGTCCTTCTCCCCAGACATCCCTTCCTGCTCCTTCGTCCAGCAAATGACGGGCGGGGCGTTTCCTTCTGCTTGAGGAGGAATCGACGGCGGGCCTCGCACGCGGGTTGATGTTATGCCGTGTGACGGAGATGGACAGCTTGTTTCATCTCTGCTTTAGCCAAGTTCCTTGCCAACGCTCGCGAGCTTTTACTCGCGAGTAGAACATACAATGCGCGGAGCGATGTTATCGATTTAGAGTTTATACGGAACATGACGGCGACGGTGAAAACCTGTCCTGAGTGTCCATACAATTGATAACGCGATAAAAATATACAAAAAACCGCCCAAGCGGGCTCGCCTTTTTCCTGGAAAGCTGCATCGTCTCCGCTGTAAAGAGTGCGTCTATTGAAAGAATCATATTATCCGGCGCCTTTTCCATTGGTTTCGTTCTCGCCTTCAGTACCCTTCTCACAGGGGACATCTCCCCGCCTCTTATTTCTTCATAAAGCGCGCGTACAATGTCAGCACTAAGCGTTGAACCTATCATGATTTCGCGCTTGTCGGCTACAGTCTGTTATCTCTGCATGCGCGGTCGAAAACGCACAAAATGGAGTGAAATCAGTTATTCGCGCACAATAGTCGTGCGAGAGAAGCAAGAGCAGGTGGGCGGCTGCATAGCAAAGCAGTATAAGAGACAAGCAGTACAAGAGACATCTGTTATTTCTCGTATAAGGACCAGTCGAGAGTAATCACTGTTCTGGCATCACGAAGTGCACCAAAAGATAAGAAACGCCAAGAGAGAATAACGCGGTCGTTGTTTTTTGTTGTATTTTGAGAGGCTGTTAGGGGCTCTTTATAAAAACAGCGCATGTAAACACGGACACATGAGAGTACTCAAGACACCAGAAACGCCGCTAACAACTCAAAACTCACACAGCGGCGGAACCGAAGGTATACGAACAAATATTTATCTGCGCATTCCCACGTAAGAAGCCATACCTATCAATCAAGTGCAAGTAGTGGACTACGTGAGAGATAGCTGTTCACTCTCGACTGTTCTCTTATGTCCGTTTTTACACGTCATGTCTTCTTAACAGGAATACCTAAAAACTAGCTCAGCTATATTCTAAGCTTGTGATTCTCTTTACTTCTGTATTTATTTATCGATTTACTCGATTAAGATTGAAAGGAAAACGTGCACTAACGCACTATATATATATATATATATATATATATATATATATATATATATATAGAGAGAGAGAGAGAGAGAGAAGACACAACTAAGCGGTTACCCTCATTTATATATATATATATATATATATATATATATATATATAGAAAGAGAGAGAGAGAGAGAGAGAAGACACAACTAAGCGGTTATCCTAATTTTATTTGCCAACGGTTTAGACCGGATGACCGGTCTTCGTCAGGGCTTATGAGCAAATACCGAGGTATTTGCTCATAAGCCCTGCAAATATAATAGGTATTTGCTTATAAGCCCTGACGAAGACCGGTCCTCCGGTCGAAATCGTTGGGAAATAAAATTAGGATAACCGCTTAGTTGTGTCTTTTCTCTTCCCAAGTACGTTGGAGAAGAAAAAGATACTACAATTTTTGGGGAGCTATTCTCGATGCGTTCATCCAAAGGACATGTCCACAGTCCATTTTGGCAGGGCGCATTCAGAGATTTGAAAAAGCTGTGAGCCGTGCCGTCACCTCGCTCTTGACCACGTCGCCACACCGAACCCGCCAGCCCATTTCTAGCGTAAGAAGAGAGTGGACGAAATGCACAGAAACATGAACTATTCAAGTCTGAATTTGCATATGAATGTGTCCCAGATGTTTGAGAACGATGCAGGGAATGCGTACCGACCTTTCAGCTGCGTTAGACGAGCGGCCGCATTAAACCTAAATCGATGGATAACGCAATCAAAAGACATGTACACCGAAAATCGGATCTCTGAGGGCTGCGTTCGTTGCATTGAAGCGCATTCCGTCCCTATCATTTATGTCGGGAGTGTTTGAAAGCTTCGTGAGGTCATGATGACGCTGCACAACTAGAACCGGAAAGAGGGGGCGCGCTTCTCGCCGAGCTCCCGCTATTCAGCGGCCGCTGAAATGGACAGTTCATTACATGGACACATCGACAAGAGCTCCTCCGGCGAAGTTCTGTATTTCCAAATTCCCCATTCGACATAAAAGTAAAGACTAACGGCGGCGCGCCGTAATTATTGCGCGGCGGCGGCGGCGGCGTGACCTCTCCTGGGACTTCGGCGGCGGCGCGAGTGGCGTGACCAAAAACAGGCTGCGGCGGCGCGGCGCGGCGCCGCACACCTCTACTCCTGCTTATCGATAATTTGGGCATGCAATATTATTACGCACATGAACGTCGACCCTTCCGGCATCTCGAATCATTGTAAACACCGGCAGCCTCTGTTGTAACATGCTCGAGCAGCCGCAATTCATGTTTCAGCCCTTACGCGCGCATTAGATCGCAGCGAAGGTCCAGCGCGTGGCCGGATCAAGAAAGTGGCGATCGAAGATGGTTGCTCAGGAGCACGACTGTTTTTTTCCTGTTGGAAAAAGTGTGATTCTCTTTAGGTTTCGAGACGAGTTCGTGCTCCTGAATAAACAGTGTCGGCTGAGGTTGGGATTTAATTTATTTTCTTTGCAAGGCGCTTTCTTTGGTAACAGGGTTGTTCTATTGCTGTCGTGACCTTCTGCAGCTCACGGTCAACCTTTAGATTGCCGCAACACATCTATGGTTAGGCTAATAGCTTTGCGGCAAAACGTGCCAGATAGACGTTCTGATCCTAGGCAGATCATAACAAACAAATGAACTATCATCTGTTATGTAGTCGCGAGCACGAAGAGACTGAAATGTGAGTTTCTAAACGAGAAAATTGACTATACTGGCTACCAGAATCAGTTATAACATGAAGAAAACAGAGAACGCCTCTAGTCTTCCAGGTGGGGTGTCACCGTAACGTGTCAGACTCCGGATGTACGGTGAATTGATGTGTCGAATTCGACCACCCCCCCGCTCGCTCGTTCTTTTTTTCTTTTTCTCTTTGGGGGGGGGGGTGTTGCAGTGCGCGTGTGTCAGCCCTAATTACAATCTAGGCATGACCACAGTTTTTAAAAGCAATTTAAAAACCCGATTTCGGCCCGTAACGGGTGTCCCACACTCTAAGCAAAAGAAAAGAGTAGGCGTGCCTCTTCTCGGAGAGTTCTGACTTGCCACGTATAGGACTCTCTTTAAATGGTCAAGGTGACTCTCTTGGTGGGTCAGGGTCGGCTCGCTCTAGGAGATTCCCCTGACCCTCTAGGAAGAGTGGAAAGACTCTCATCCGAAGGATCACGTTACCAATTATAGGGAGTCAGATGACTCTTGCCGGTAACACTCCTACGGGGCTCAAGTGACCCACACCGAAGCGTCAAGCGACTCCACAAGTATTTTAAGCTACTCATTTGACCCTTGCTCTACTTTTACGCGACTACTGTTGAATATAGTGGAGTATTCATTTTAAGCAAGTCCAATAATACTTGCCGTTATGCCCAGCGACTGCAAAAAGGAATAGTTTAATTTTCGTATTATTTTATTAAAACTCGTCACAACAACACATATTTTCCAGCAAAGTTATATAGACTGCAAGAAAAGATGGTCAGTGATTTCCAATTAAGTTAAGGCATTCCTCGTTTACATGCTTGTATGAGTATAGCCAACTAAAATGTGAAACTGTGTTGTGCACAGTGTCATGTGGTGCTAAATAAACAGCAGAAATCGGCATCATGTTTCCACATTTATTCCTTATGATTAAGAACAAATCAAAAAGTGGTGACGGCTGGAGGCATCAGACTTGTGGCTTGCTAGGTTGTCGCTCCTGTTCAGCGTGAGCACCATGAAAAACGGTATCTGAAAAGCAGAACGTGATATTACGATGAGAAAATGAAATTGCAGTAAAGGTTTGCGAAACCTACACAATAAGTGGTTCACACAGACATAATAAGGGCTAACAACAAAAAAAAACAAATGCAAACAGGCATGGTAACACAACTTGCAAATAGTAGCTTTTGTAACACGTCACTTGGCGACAAACTTGCAGCACAAGATGATGTGAACCTCTTTTAAACAACAAAAGAAATTGGTTTAGGCTCCTTTGCGTGGGTGCCACTCACCTCCCTTCTTACGTCGTCTTGTCCAACCAAAGGAAATGTAGGACCGACTGCGTCGTTGATAGGGCGAACGTCGCTGTTGATTTTCTCATCACGAGTGAGAGCGGCAACTTTGTTTCCCCGAGTGTGGCTGTAAACTGGAGTAAAGAGGCGGGAGAAGTGATCCGGCATTCTGGGAATAACCAAAACACACACATTGATTATTTGTATTTACAACCACGCTTTGTTCAACACATCGTTATTGCAGACACATCTGCCACGAGTGTGTCGTTCAAATTTCGCAACAAAAACAAATTTTCACGTAAACGGCAGCGGAAACCTAGTCTCGCAATATGCACTGGCTATACACGAATGAAAGCACTTCTTTTCTGAGAAATCGCTTCAAAATTTGGTTTCAAAATAAACACGGCTTTGCGCCGGCATATCCCCACACCAAAGCACATCCTCTGGGATCTCTGGGAGTCAGCGGCACGCCGTGAGCGGTTACTGATCGCATGTTTTACAAACGTAACCCGTCCTTAAATACTGAGATAAACACATGCGAGTACGAGGGCCCGAACGATACCCAGCGCGTGCGCACGCCGTCTACGTCGAGATCAGTCATGTCATGCGCTAGAAGTACCGCACATATCTTCCACAATCACGTACACTCACTCGATTCTGTTATCACGCCCAACGTCATCGCAGTGTATGCCAACCACGAAAACAGCAAACAGACACTATGTAAAAGAGTGCACAGTGGCGGCCGCAACAACACGCGTCGTCGAAAGTCTCGAGCTTTTTGGGGGCGAAGCTCCTTAAAGCGGCACCCGTTCGTCCCTTGTAGTAGTGCGTAACCAGTCGTAACGCTAGTACCAGATCATGACCTCCAAGGTGGTGCCGGTGGGAGATTTTTCCTGTGCGTTGTTGAACAATAGAAAATTCGCAGCGTGCGCGTTAACTAAAAGCCGAATTCTTCTGTCTCTCATTGCCCATTAGCAGCCATTGGCATGTTCCAGTACGAAACGTTAGTAGAAGTAGAAGTGTAAGTGTTAGCTAAAAGCCGACTTCTTCTGTCTCTCATTCCCATTAGCAGCCAATGTTTACCTCCAAGGTAGTGTCTGGTGAGATTTCTCCTGTGCGTGAATAAACAATAAAAATTTTGTTCAAAACGCCGTTGATTGATGAAATAAACCAACGAAAGACGCCAGATGCTTTCTAAAAGCAAAACGAAAGAGCGCCATATGTTTCTAAAGCAAAACTAAAAGACGCCAGCTGCTTAACGAAAGACGCCAGATGTTCTCTAAAGCAATGGTTTTCTAAACAATGAAAATTCACAGCGTACATGTAAAACTAAAGTGAGCTGCAAGTCGTCATAACGCATCGAACCTTGAGTATAAACGCGCCCGATCTCACGTCGGTGAGGATGTACTGGGCAGAATTCACGGAAGATTCACGGTTTACCGATGAACCTCCGCAGCTTCGCCCACTCATCATCATTCACTCCGTGGATATGCTCTGATTTTTTTTTCTCACTTAACCGGCGAAGCATGCCTAGCTTGAATGACTACCGCGTACGTTCTGGAAGCATCGTACTATATCTGCACCTCAAACTACCGTCTTTAAGCCAACAAAAACCATAATATATAGTGCATCTGAGCGTTCTTACACAGCCTTTTTTTTTCACGTTCCCACGCGCGGAAGCGCGCTGCACACTCAAGGTCGATGGAAATGTTATTATGAAGTAGACTAAAGTGCATCTCAAAACGACATCTTGCACATTCAGTAGTGCAGACACAACGTGCCATCAGCAAAAAATGACCGTTGATCATTGTTTGCATCGCTCACTATAAGGGAGCTTCCACAGCAACGCGCATAACGGTGGCAACTCGTTAACTGACAGCGTTAGTTATGCATCCGCAACAGCCCTGCGGACACAGGCTGCTGTTGGAAATAGCTGGAAGATAACTTCCGCAGAGCTGCTGCAGACGCCCAGATAAAGCTGCATAGTTAGTACCTACGAAAGCAGTACACTCACCGTTAACTGGCGGCCGTAGTCCGTGTCTGCAGCTCCTTGAATATTCCGCCCTCCAAGCGTCACTTCGTGCACGGAACCGGCGTCAACACCACCGAAGACGCGCATGAACAGACACGCAACCCGCGCAACCATCGCAACCAGGCAACGCATTCCAATAGACGAGGAGACTGAGAGAGGAGGGAGAAGCGGCGCGCCATCCCCCCACCCCATCTCCGTCGGCGAGCCAACGCGCCACAACTGCGCCAAAGGGCAAGCGCGCGTTATGTATGGCATATACAGCGGCGCCTCCACGGAAGCCAATCGAAACGCGCTTCAGGAGGGTCCCTTGACTTCAGCTGAAATGCTAACTCTCTTTCTCTGCCTGTACCTTCCAAAACGGGTCAAATGGACAACCGAAGAGAGTCACGCGACCGTGACCCTTTTTTGAGTCCTTTTTTAAGTGCAGTGTGCAGCGCGCCAGCGTCCAGCGTGCCTCGTGCAGCGTGCCAATTCGCAATGCCCATAGACTGTCGCGCCACCAAACGGAATTCAGGAGCGTCCTCTCGAGGATGGTTAGTAGAGAATAAAATGGCAGCACAACGCAGTCGCTCCCTTGTTCGGCTGTGCTAACCTCAGTGTTAACGCATTGGCAAGGAAGGAACACTACGACCTTGCATGTTCCCTGAATCAGTGAACAAACCGGGCCCTCCGTGACATGAGAAATCTGATTCGTTCTTGCGAGACGCGAAGTTTTCGTGAAAATACGTGGCAACTCGCGCTTTCAATGAAAGCCCACAGCGTACGCACAGGTACGCATACTATCAGCTTCGCGAGGCTTTCTGTAGCCACGTAGGTTAGTTAAATGTTATCGTCTGACATATTCAGTTGAATCTCACCCTGTTTTACTTGCATATAGCATTGGTCAGTGTTTCTTGTAGAGCATGAATCCCATAACACTGTACGCGGGAGGTCGCGCGGGCTCGCGATGTGCTCTTATAAAACTCAGCGATCTCAAGTTGTCGATACATTAAGATAGTGCCTTTATAGGCCTGACTGGCTGCCCAGGCGGCGCTGCGAAAACGGTGCTAAAAAGCGCCCCCTACGACAAGTTCTTTGGTTTCGAGTAGTCAGACAGGCGGCCGCATGCAGCACTAAGCTCAGATGCGCAATGGAGCCGCCGCTGTCGGTTGTGCTGCGCTTTGGATCTCGGCCAGTTTCTGGCGTGGCTAAGTTCTTCAGGCCAAGCAATCTGCGTAAACGCAAGAAGCTCGTCAACGTCAAGTATGTTTACGACGTGCAGGAGATTGAAGGAACCATTTCGGCGCGCTGCAACTCGCAAGTGCAGCGAATCTCATACGACATTGAACTCGAGTTAAGTTTTACGATTCATGCTCGCGCGATTAACGACAGTGCATAAACGAAAATATTGCTGTTAAGAAAGCCGACATGATTTGCATTACACGATGACATTACACGACGAAACGGAATCAAGAAAGGTCAGTGACGAAGGCTAGCCGTCGGCGGCCCGAATGAGCGCATTCGCGTCGTGTGCCGTTTTTCTGCCGCATTCAGTCGCAAACACACTTTTTCCCCATGCACGGTCGTAATTTTCAACATTTGCTTCTAGGGAATTCGTCAAATTCTGTCAGCGTGCGGTCGCCGTCGAGAAGCGACGGCGCGCAATGTTTACAGCCGGCCGCTGGAAGCAGCCGGCTGTAAGCTGCCGGAAAAATCGTAGGCACATACGCAGGGTGACTCATGTCATCGTTTCTCTCGTTTCGCACGAAATGCCGGCTGCATATCCTCGTGATCGCCGTCGGCAGCCACGGCGTGCCGTCTGGACTGCACACAGGGAATTATATACATATATAAACGCGTGCACGCGCGTACGAAAAGTAATCAGCACGTTACGTTGCAAACCACGTTTTGCTCGCGTACTCACTTCACGCGTCGGACGGCACGTATCCAGCGGTACCGTCGCTCCACTTCGTACGGCTTTCAGGGGAACCAGTAAAACCGCACATTAGGATCCTTACCCCCATGTTCGAGGCAATTAACCACGCAACAATAACGGCGGCGACCGCGCTTCGGTACCGCGCGCTGCTCAGAGCCGTCGCCCGGACCACCTGCTTTCGGCACGGTTTGTTGAAGCAGGGATCGCTCGTCAAACATGTAAGACTCTGCAAGCATAGCGGACAAGTTCCTGCGTACGTTTTAAGCACTTTTTGAGCCTAAAAACTAGGCGCAAAGTTAAGTAAAACGCTTAAAGCAACTGAGAACTGCGTAACTCGCCGGTCGGCGTCCATTTTTGACTACCCAAGCAACTCCGGCGCACGCCACCAGGCTCCGCCACAGTACTCAAAACTCCAGCGCGTCAGCCCTATCCTTTGCAAGCAAAGCGCTGTTACTAATCGTGCGAGCGACGTTTCAATCATTCGAGGGCGCGTCTGCTCCACGCCTTTCGTGGAGCGAACGCTTTCCACACCGCCCTTCGCCAGTGTGTTGGTGTTGGTTTCATAGCCAGCGCTGCGCCGTTTGTTTTTGTACGTTTGTTGATAGGTGGCAGCACACTGCAAGCGATTTGCTCGTTGACCGATCCGAGAGCATAATGTTCTTCGCGGCCAGACGTCTCTAATTGTAAACGTGGTGACGCGGAGTGGTCGCAGTCGTTCAGCGGAGGAATTTCTTCGGATTGCTTTCAGCAGTGATGTTGAAAGAAACCATCTTGACGACGAGGATTTTTCACTGGACATTGAAGACTGTGAAAGCACCGAGAGTGACAGCTGTGGCAGCGACAATGAACGATCAGCTGAACTCGCGAGGAGCGAGTTGCACTTCACGTCCCCTAGTGCGTTAATGTTCTTTCACGCTCGTAAGTCACTTTGATTGTATTTAACGTATAATATCCTTGAGCGAGATCAGAATAAAAGCATAGTTCCTCTTTGTGCATTGCATGTATCACGATTATTGTGGATATTATGGAGCGCCGCATCGCCAACACGCTCGAGCTCGACCAGCGAAGCGAAATGGTTAGAGCGATGGAACGTGCAGTCACGGCCACAATCCACGCCTCTCGGCTAACTTCTTCGACGTTGCGAAAAGCATACGTGTGCATTCTTTTCGATATTCTTGTTTGGATCGGGCTGATCGAATCTGCAACATGCGAGTGAAGTGAATTGCACATGGCTAGAGTCTCAGTATGGCTGTGACACAAGCGCTACTGAATGGGATGTTGAATGCTCGTGTTCCGTTGAAGACGTAATACCGCGTTCCCGACTGCGCAAGTAATGACGATGGCGTATTATGTTTGCAAACCATAACCACGTTAAACGTGCGGTCCCGTGCTGCAGCGATGACGCTACTCGCTGGCGGCCTACTACTGCGGCAAATCCGTCAGGCAGGCTCGGTACGTACTACCTTGGTGTGCCGTTCAGCTCATACGTCAATTTTAGTTCATGCAGTTTTATGTAGCACGCACAGGATTTCGCAAAGCAGCGTTATGCACGGTAACGGAGCTGAAATATAACCTTTCACACCGCAGCAAATAATTAGGTGGGGTGTACTTTGCACTTTCCATGGTTTGGGAAAGTATTTTAGTCTCATATCCAATTCAGCGCGGCTCATGACTGCATCCGGTGAAAGTGGCACGGGCCGTACGTCCGCACGTCCTATCTGTTCATATGCTAACAAACGGGTTGACCCTCCTCCTGGCGCCATCTTGAAAAGCACGGCGCGCCACCTATAGTTCGTGGGCATTGCGAATGCCCAGCGCCACACTGGTCCAATAATCACGTATGGCGCTGGGACGGTGCCACTGGGTTTTCCCATAGGGCATGTTGCGACATGTCGTCTGCTCTATCGAGAGATTGTGTCGACGCCGTGACCCGGCTAGCAAACAGGCCTCTAGACATTGTCGTGGACCGGGCTACCACCTTCTTTCGGTGCCACAGCCACAACAATCACCTCACGCTCGCCGCTCTCAAAATACAGTGTGCACGCGCACGTGCATGACCTCGAGAAAGACGCTCTGCTCACAGAAGCTCGCGTGTTCGCACTTTCTGTAACTTAGAGCGATGAGCCAACTGTGCCGTCCACAGCAGGCGGCTTCATTGCAGGTGCGGAGGCGTGGGCACATATTGTATCAGAATTGTGTAGCAAGTCTAGCAACCATGAGGCTGGCATTGCTTATAAAAAACAAGACGCTACAACAATAAAGGCACTTTTGTTCTGGGTCTCTTGTGTCTGCCTGTCGACGCATGGTGTCAGAAATACAAGGCCAGCGTCCCGCCGGCTAAAACGCCACCATGGAAGCGTTGCCGCCGCCCGAGCGTCTGGTGCTCTCCGAAGCTCCTGCAGAAAACTGGACAAAATTTCGTCAACGCATGGAGCTATACTTCAAGGCCACAACAACGATGCCGGAACGGACTAAGGCCCAGAAAGCAGCAATCTTCCTTCACTTTGCAGGTCAGGAAGCAATCGATGTTTTTAACACCTTTCAACTGACGAATGAGCAACGCGAGGACTATGACGTAATTGTACAGAAGTTTGAAGAATACTGTAGTCCGAAGCGAAATGAAACCTACGAACGCTATGTCTTTAGAACACGCCTGCAGCTTGACGACGAGCCATTTGAGCAATTTTTGAGAGATGTTCAGCTAAAGTCGCAGTACTGCAATTTCCGAGAGCTGAGAAATTCTATGGTTCGAGACCAACTGGTGTGCGGCACGAGAGACAGCAAATTGAGGGCGAGACTTCTGCGAGAGCGGAACCTCACGTTGGAAAAAGCAATAGAGTACTGTAAAACGGCTGAAATCGTTGAGTCAAAACCAAGCTTGGGAGCACAGCGAAGCCCAGCTCAACGCTGTACGAAAAAAATAACGGGAACCAAAGAGCTCGCCAAAAAAGGAATGCATGTACTGTGGGCGAAAGCATCCACCAAGGACGTGCCCGGCATGGGGCAAGACATGCGGCGTCTGCCACAAGAAAAATCAATTTGCAGCTTGCTGCAAGGCGGGAAAGAGCGTTCAACAAGTTGACTATCATAATGCGCCCCAAGAACAAACCGAGGAATCCGATGACGAGTTTCAAGTTCTAGTTGTAAGCGTCAACGACGTATCGAGAAACTCGGAATGGGTAATCGCCACAAAGCTGGCCAACCATGACACAAAGCTAAAGGTGGACACAGGCGCGCAGGCCAACCTTCTTCCCCACTCCCTGGTTCTCAAGCTCGGCAAGACAGCGACAACTCGACCTTCAGCAACGGTATTGGCAAGCTACGACGGTGGTGTAATCAAGCATTTTGGAGTCGTCACCTTGCCGCTACGCATTGGCGAAATCGTGGAGCCAAAACACTTTTTCGTCGTTAAGAAAGGCAAGCAAGCGCTCTTGGGACTGGAGACTTGTGAACGCTTCGGTTTGATTTCAAGGGCACAGTGCCTGCAGGTTCAAGGACATCTGGAGTCCAGGATTGTCAGCGAATTTCCGCAGCTGTTTTCAGGTCTGGGGTGCTTGAAGGAAACCTGCAGCCTACGCCTCGAAGAAGGGGCGACGCCAGTCGCGTTGCCAGCGCGTCGTGTTCCGTACTCCATCCGAGAGGCATCATTGAAAAGGACACGGCATCATTGAAAAGGTAGAGGAGCCCTCTGACAGGGTCAGTCCTCTGGTCGTTGTCCTAAAAAAGAATGGTGGTTTGCGCATTTGCATGGACCCTCGGCATGTCAATCGTTGCTTAAAACGGGAACATTATCAGCTCCCATCCCGAGATGAAATAGAGTCGGAGCTGGTGGGAGCCAAAGTGTTCAGCAAACTAGACGCTAACTGTGGATTTTACCAGATCCCGCTTGACAAAACGTCATCAAAAATCTGCACATTCGGCACACCGTACGGACGCTACCGTTTTCTTAGGCTTCCGTTTGGAATTCGAACGGCAAGTGAAGTGTTTCAGAAGGCAATGAATAACGTGTTTGATGGCCTAGAGTGAACGCGCCTCTACATCGACGATGTGCTTGTGTGGGGCAGAACGCAGGAAGAGCATGACAGGCGTCTCCGGGGCGTTCTAAAGGCAGCGCAGGAAGCTGGCCTCACTTTCAATCGCGAAAAATGCGTTTTTGGCGTTGAGGAAGTGCAGTTTCTGGGTGACCTAATTTCTAAACACGGCATCAAACCAGACGCACAGCTGTTCAAATGCGTTGCTAACATGCCTATACCTACATCGAAGCAAGAAGTGCAGAAGCTGTTAGGCGCTGTAAATTATTTCGGCAGGTTCATACCAAACTTGTCAGAAAGGACTCGGAACTTACGCGCATTGCTCAAGCGTGATGATTTGTTTGACTGGACGAGTGCGCACGATAAAGAGTGGAAAGAATTGTGTGACCTCTTATCAACTGCGCCTGTGCTCGCAGTATTCGATTCGTCAAGACGGTCGAGAGAGAGAGAGATAGAAAGCTCTTTAATGAAAAACAGAGAATTCTGCCGGCGTACCTAAAGGCGCCTACATGCTACTCTGTATAGGGGAGGGGAGTGAGGACAGAAAGGCCCTAGGAGGAGGAGGGCAGAAAAGGAGAAGGAGAAAAAAAAGAAGATAATATGATCGTGGTCGAAAGACAGTCGAAAATAACAGCAGACGCGTCTAGTTTTGCGCTAGGCGCAGCCCTTCTACAGCTGCACGGCAAAAGCTGGCGTCCAGTTGCCTACGCTTCACGATCGTTATGAGACACCGAGTCAAGATACGCCCAAATAGAAAATGAAGCGCTTGGAATAACATACGCATGTGAAAGGTTCCGTGATTTTTATAATTGGCTTCCACACGACAGTAGAAACAGATCACCGACCCCTGCTCGCAGTTGCCCAAAAGAACTTGTGTGACATGCCGCCTCGTCTACAGCGTTTTTTCTTGCGTTCAATGCCATTTGACATCTCACTGCAGTATGTTGCTGGAAAGGACTTGCAGTTTGCTGACGCACTGTCCAGGATAGCAGGCAGCGACAAGAGCGCCAGTGAACATGATGCTGATGACGTCACAATCCATGCAACCTCAGTGTTAAATACCCTCGTCAGTCCAGGGGATGATGTACCGCCTGGCAGAAGAAACCAAGGCAGACGACGACCTAAGGCAAGTGATCGAAGCCTTGGAAAGTGGCAGCAAAGTTACAGGGCCTTTAGCACCTTTCGAAGCGGAGCTAACATGCGTTAGCGGCGTACTCCTGCGAGGATCGAAAGTCGTAATTCCAAAGAAGCTCAGAAAAACGATGCTACAACGAGTTCATGAAGGGCACTTAGCGATTGGCAACTGCAAACGAATGGCAAGGCTACTAATGTTCTGGCCCGGCATGGTCGCGCAAATTGCAGATATGGTATCTAAATGTCCAACGTGCCGACGATTTGCATACCGGCAACCAGATGAACCGCCCTTACCAACGGGCCATCCCCCTTCTCTACCATGGGCCCGTGTAGGAGTTGACCTCTTTCAACACGCCGGGAAAACATACCTTGCTGTATATGACGCATACTCTACGCATACATAGGACAAGCCGCCATGTAATTGATCAGCTTGGATTAATCTTTGCGCGTCATGGAATTCCACTCGAAGTGTGCACAGATGGCGGACCACAGTTCGTTTCACAAGAATTTCGCTCCTTCGCCAGAAAGTGCGACTTCAGGCATATAGTGTCAAGTCCATTGTTCCCTCGTTGAAACGGTCTAGCAGAGAAGGGAGTGCAAGTAATGAAGCGTCTGCTGAAGAAGACATTGTTTGCCAAAGAAGATTTATGGATTGGTCTTCTGAATTACAGGATGGCACCACTGGAAGATGGGAGAGCACCGTGTGAGCTGCTTATGGGCAGAAATCTGAGGGGCCGACTGCCCGATTTCGCTGAATGCCAGGCTCCTGAGGTCAAGAAACGCACATAAGCAAGCCAATCAAAGCATCCACTTGCACCACTGAACGAAGGTGAGCAATAAGAATTCTAGGAAAAAACGGCTGGACAACAAAAGCGTGGGTCGCAAAACCGCTCGCACCTCGATCCTATCAAGTCCGCACGGAAGATGGAGGCCGCCTTCGTCGAAATCGGCAACACTTGCTCAAGACCCAAGAGGATTTTAGCGAGCGTCACACTACATATGACGATTACTGGGATGATGCCGTAGTAACGCAGCCGGAGAACGTGCGGCGCGCTTCATACTCGGGCGAGCCACAAGGTGCATAGCGACAGGATAATGACCACTCTGAATTATCGCCAGGACCACAGCCAGCCACTCCGTGGTCTTTATTACCCGCACCGAAAGCCGATCAGACGTCAGGGACTCCTTCGCAACTCCCTGTTGCAACAGAATCCCTCGGCTCAGCGGTCGACGATGACCAGCCGCCCGTCAGCGAAGAGGCTGGTGCTGGCCGTAGTGCAAGGTCTAGGAAGGGGCCCTCTCGTCTCGCTTATAGAAGAGACTTTCAGCAAATTCCTTAAATTCATATTGTTTTCTTTCTGTGTTCCTTCACAGGAACGGAGGTGTATCGGAATTGTGTAGCAAGTCTAGCAAACATGAGGCTGGCATTGCTTATAAAAGACAAGACGCTACAACAATAAAGGCACTTTTGTTCTGGGTCTCTTGTGTCTGCCTGTCGACGCACATACAAGAACACGGCGATGCGTTGCTTCAACGTAGGCCGCATCCCACTTTGCCGGCCGCCAGAGACATAGCACACACAGGCAAGCAGCGGAATCGGCGAGGTCTGGATTGCGCACATAAATGACAATAGCGAACTCTCTGCCTGAGCGAATAGAGAACTCATCTATCTGAGAACTCTCAAGAACGCCTGCCGCACATGCACACGTTTTCGTGAAACGTGAGTGCGTTCATCATGGGGCACTACATATAGGCTTACCGCGTCTGGTGTTGTTAATATCGACATTGCTGTTGGCATCATTACGCAACTGTAAACTGGTTTTATACCACATGTGTGAATCAACATATGTTCGTGCGTATATTATTTGCACATATCTTTAGCGTCATTTCCTAACGTTTCACTCGATGTAAAAAATTACGCCACAGTCACCTTCCCGCCGCATTCTTCGCATACCATCGATTCCCACGGCAAGTCGGATCTGTCGCATTTCCTGTGCATAGAATTGTGGCTTAAATCTCTGATGACAGATCACTCGGTCATTAGCGTGTTCGCTCGTAAATTTTACAACATTGATTCATTTGATGACCTGACGCAAGGAAGTATTGTGTGCTTGCTACATACACGATAATTCAAAATATTTTCAGGACACAGAAATTTCAGCATTCAATCAATCTCGCTTCCTTGTGTAAAAATTGTTTGAGTGTTAATCCACGCTTACTAGCACAATTATGCTACACATAGCTTAAGGAATCTCTCCTCCTTAATACAAGCATTTCACTATCTACATTCATAGAGAAAACACTGGTGAAATCAGAAATATGTGCCATTTAATTGTTTAGTTATGCCTTACTCCAAAACAAAAATCGCATGTTACTCTTATAACTGCACATGGACTTGCACGACATTGTGAGCAGCCTAGTGAACCCCTATTAAATATTTCCAGAATAATTAGTTACTAAACTTGAACTGGAATTGGTAAAATCCATATATGACATTTACAGCAGGAGCTCCATTAGAGTTTGTGAGAGTTTCTGTGATGACATTGGGCAATAAGTCATGTGTTCTAGCTGACCGTGAACAATCGTCGATGCTCAGTTTGAAGGAAACTCCGCATGTACCCTAAGAATTGGTGAAATGCTTGAAAGTTTCTGGTAAGAACTTCTGTAAAATTTTCTTGTGGCATTTCACATAAGCGGTCGTGCCAGCAGACTATGACATCTGCAGTAAGCGCGAATAACTCGTTCGCTTGAAAGACAAAAGGAAGCACTAGGAGAACGATCTCTTGCGGCTTTATAAACCATCAAACAACGCACTATTAGTGTTTCCCCATTGAAAAGATATGTGCTACTGCTGATGCTATTGATATTCCTTGCGCTGCTCCTGTCACATGCACCAGCTTCTGTTTATAATTTTACCTGTTATGTTCAGACATCGTACGTGAAACTCCAGGAGGTCGAAGTAGAGTTGAAGACAAAGAAAGCTGCTGTCTGATTCTCAAATTTGTACAGCGCACCAAGGGAAAATGAAGAGAGCGCCAATCCGTCAAGAAGAAATGACAGCGCTGAAAGGATTACGACTTCTACTTTTAGAGCGCAGCTTGTAGGCGCCCGTTCCTGCGTTGAGCGGCGTTGCCGTTCTCGGCGTAACCGATAGAGCGAGCGAGCACGAAAGAGAGCTTACGCGGAGCGCAGCGAGCCGCTGTGTTGGCGTCTGCAATGCCTCGTGCCTGCTCGCACTTCTTGTGACAATGCAACGCATGCCTCTCGCGCGTGGTCACGAGAAAGTGTGTTGACCTGCGAGGCTTCGGAAAAAAATCACAGCATACCCGCGGAGTGAATGATGATGAGTGGGCGAAGCTGCGGAGGTTCATCGGTAAACCATGAATCTTCCGTGAATTCTGCCCAGTACATCATCACCGACGTTAGATCGGGCGCGTTTATACTAAAGGTTCGATGAGTTATGACGACTTGCAGCTCACTTTAATTTTACATGTACGCTGTGAATTTTCATTGTTTAGAAAACCATTGCTTTAGAAAACATCTGGCGTCTTTCGTTAAGCAGCTGGCGTCTTTTTGTTTCGCTTTAGAAACATCTGGCGTTCTTTCGTTTTGCTTTTAGAAAACATCTGGCGTCTTTCGTTGGTTTATTTCACCAATCAACGGCGTTTTGAACAAAATTTTTATTGTTTAATCACGCGCAGGAGAAATCTCACCAGGCACTACCTTGGAGGTAAACAATGGCTGCTAATGGGAATGAGAGACAGAAGAAGTCGGCTTTTAGCTAACACTTACACTTCTACTTCTACTAACGTTTCCTAATGGAACATGCCAATGGCTGCTAATGGGGAATGAGAGACAGAAGAATTCGGCTTTTAGTTAACGTGCACGCTGCGATTTTTTTATTGTTCAACAACGCACAGGAAAAATCTCCCACCGGCACCACCTTGGAGGTCAAGATCTGGTACTAGCGTTACGGCTGGTTACGCACTACTACGACTACGAGGGACGAACGGGTGCCGCCTTAAGGACCTTCGCCCCTAAAAAAAGACGAGCACAAGACTAGGAGCAACGCTCCCACTGACGCATCGGGAAGGGCTCCAAATAATATAAAAAATATATCAAATAGACGCTTAGAGATGGGCGTTGTTTATTTGAACTTTTTTGAACTTTATTTTGAAATTGAAATACAAATGATAAATTGCATGTGTTATATACAAATACAGAAGGAGGTCTCAAAGTCGCAAGACTGTGAGTGAGACCTCCTATAAAATCATTAATCAGAGATACAACGCAATAGTAAACAGTGGTAAGGATAGAAAAATTAAGATAAACAAAATATACAGATAAGTACGAAATAGCGAATATAAGTTATACAAAATGTGTAGATAAGCACGAAAAAACTAACACAAAAATGCAACAACATTCGCTCAGTGTAATATCAAGCATTATGACGGTAAGGAAAGAAAAATTGAGATATACAAAATATATAGATAAGCACGAGATAGGGACTATAAGTTATACAAAATATGAAGATAAGCACAAAATAACACAAAAATGCTATAACATACTCTGTATAATATTAAGCACTATGAATTTAATAAGTGCGAACGCAAGCCTTTTTTAAACATTTCGAGGGATCTATTTTTGATCTCCAAAGGTAAAGAATTCCACAAGGATACAGACGAAAATTTTATGGTAAACTTGCCATAATTAGTCCTGGGTTTGGGTAAAAGGAAGTTATTAGCCTTTGCAAACGAGTAGATGACGCCTGAGGAAACTGACTTGAGTTTAGTAAAGGAATGGGAAGTTTTCCATTCACATATTTGTAGATAAGAATGCCGAGAAAATATTTGGCCAGCTTCTGAACTGATAAGATTCCATGTGAACAGAGTAAGGATGATGCATTGGACATGAAGCTACTGAACGTTATTATCCTCAATGCTTGGTTTTGAAGATGTTGGATGGCTGATAAATGAGTGGCATACGTGTTTCCCCATGATGAAATGCAATAGATTATGTTGCTGTGAAAGAAAGCGTAGTAAAGTGACAACAATATTTCAAAACGAAAGAAAGGGCGAACTTTTAGCAAGATTCGAATGGCATATGCGGCTTTCCGCGTAAGCTGTAATACATGTGAATTAAATTTTAAATGTTCATCAAGTTCGACCCCGAGAAACATTGTACTAGAGGTAGAGTGAATTTGAGTAGAGAATTTGAGGTAGAGTGAATTTGCGTTGAGCTGTGGCAAGTCATAAATAGGTCAAACAGGCCGCTGTGTTAATGATCGCGTTAGGCAGCATATATTATCAATTAAGAACGATGTGGGATCACACCTTCCGTTCCATTGTGCTTAGTGCTGCTGCGCAGCACTGTTCGGAGAAACTCGTGTAATAGGACGAAGCAGGGAAACGTTAGCGCGTGAAGTACTTGATGCATATCACATACAGAAGTGGGGGGATGAATGCGTCAGTTTCCTTTCTGTCACTTTGTACAAGAATGAATGCGTATTTTTGGAGGGCGCTTTGCCATAGGTTTTTTTTTCCTGATTGTGCTATGTCATAGTCGCTTGTACTGCACCCCCTCATTCTGCGCATATTTGGAAGCATATAGATTTGAATGATGTGAGGAAAATAAGCTAGTTGGAAGGCTGGCGCGCTATTCTGTCTTCGCTTGATTCCTTGCTTGTCTCCGTTGCGCCACAAATATGTCATTAGGCTACTATAAAATGCACAGCATGTAAACGAATCTAGTGTGTCCATAGAAGAAGATGGTTCACGCGTTAAGAAATGAAGCCATTGGCGCTCGAGGCGTTATAACGAAAGCGGCGTATTTACGATTAGCGCCACTTCGTCGGGATTCTTGTTGATGCTCGTCTCTGCATGACCTCCGAGATTGCGCGCCGGGTGTCGGAGGCCACGGTCTGTCGCGAACACTCGGCGCGTATGGTGACAATGTCGACCCATAATGCTGTGAAATCAGACGCATGTCCACTATTATAATATACGGTTCCTTTGCGCACACTGTCACCGCAGAAGTAATTATTTGGGACGCGCACAAGTGGCAAATCGCGCGCACGCACATAACTCATGCTTGCAGTGAATGCAGGCGTCTCCAGCACTAAGTTTGCCTGCGGTTCCAACGGCCGCCGCTACGCGGCTTTCGGTGGGGCCAATATATGCGCAGCGCACCGCCTATAACGGTTTTTGTTTGTTTGTAAATTGAAGCACGAAATATTTTGAAATAGTACTACTCATCGTAAAAAAAATTAATATCTAGGGTTTAACGTCCCAAAACCACGATATTATTATGAGAGACGACGTAGTGGAGGGCTCCGGAAATTTCGACCACCTGGGGTTCTTTAACGTGCACCTAAATCTAAGCACACGGGCCTAAGATACTTTCACCTCCTTCGGATATGCAGCCGCCGCCCCCGGGATTCGAGCCCGAGACCTTCGGGTCAGCAGTAGAGCACCATAACAACTAGACCACCGTGGCGGGGTGACTCATCGTAAAAAAACAAGAAAATTCTGTTCTGGGTGGTTAGAATATTGAAGTTGTTCTTCGTGCGAACGCAGCTACCGCAAGAAGTCTAGGTAGCTTCGACATCACTGCACGTGATGTGTGAAGTGAAGCCTGCAATGCTTAGAGTGGTGTGCGTAGCACTCGAGTGCTGGCAGTTTCTGTGGCAATATGCAACGAATGTTACATTGCTACAAGTGGGGATAACGTGAACCTCAAACCCAGTTGGTGTTGACCCAACGCGAAGATGCACCAAGAATTCGCAATGTGCAGTATGGTAATCGTCGGCGAATTTTTTTCACCGTCTCGATTGTCACTACTGTTCCTTTGGCACGCTGTATCAATTTAAGAAAATCAACCTAATTTCGGAAAGCCATTCTGCGGCATGCTCCATATTTCTGGAAGTGTTTTGGCACATGTAAAAAACGCAGTCGTTAGAAATCAATATCATATCAAGGTTATTACCCTTTCTTAACTCACCTAAATGCCTAAAAATCACAAGCAGTGCTGACGAATGATCAAAATACATATCTTCAAACTGATTAACCACTTTACTGAAACACAAGCTTGTTTGGCTATTTTGTGTGGGCTTTGTAAAAGCGAATTTGAAAGGTGCACTGATACACAAATATTTTTACTTCTATAAATGCTTCCTCCATAGGGCCTGGAATCTCAGGATATTCACTAACGGCGCAGAGCACTCGTATTTGGAGAAACTGTAGCGTGTGTAAATGCGAGCTCTCTTGGAACACCACCTTTTAGGACTCAAAGTCGGCTGTACTACGCGGGCAAGCTTGATATGTACATGGAAATGGCATACCTGCACCGTTGAGGGAATGGCGGTATACGCAAGTGAAATGGCTGCATAGAAATACTATCGCACTTTACCGGAAGCTCCTTCGTAATAAATATTCCAATAAACAACTGGCAGGCTCTCTGTTTGTACGGCATCTGTTTCTTCAATGCGATGAAAAGTTTCCAGGAATATTGAACACGGATTCAGGCATCCTGGGCTTTAAGACATAACCTTGTAAAACAATGGATGGTATTTAAATGTATTGTAATTCTCTTCTACCATCTTCGTATTTGATTCAAGTACTGATTAGTTGTTTGTGGAACCAGGGAGCACGAAAGCTGTTTAGGTAACGTACGGGAATTAGTTCGGTCTAAGCTATCTTTTCCGAAACTGTCAATGCTTTATTGCAAGCCAGAAATAGCACGAGTATGAATTTACTCTTAGCCTGTACGGGTGGCTTCATGCAAAATAAATCTTGATTACGAGGTGCTTTCAAGTACGTAATACGACAAGCGCTCTTTTGCAGTAAGTAAGCGTCCAGAGGTGCCATAGGTAGCTCGCTGTAGTGATCTTGTGCCCGCCGTTTTACACAAACATTAGAAGCTACTAACTAGACTAGAGAAGGGCCAATGTACGCTCACTCCAGCTGTAGTGCTTAAAATTCTGGTTAATGGGCGTTGCAGTCATCACTTGATGTTCACTTGAAGAAAGCTCTGCAAAGTGGTTCATCTGGCTCGGTTACTATTTATTGACAGGTGCAGGTCAAGGCGGAGATAGCAGCACGTGATTAGGAACCCTGCTAAATCTTCGCCGTGTACGTATCAACAGCTGCGTGTAGCTCTGTGTTCAACCTAACGTAGATGCGTAACGCAGCGAGGAGCGACTGGCCCTGCGGTTGCTTCCATCATGTGGTTCTCTGTGTAAGGCTGTCCAACATGTGGCTGCACATCATATTGTGAGATAATATTTAAAGAGGCGCGACGGAGACCCTGCGAATGCTCTCTACCTAATGGTCATCGGCAGCAGCACAATTCGTTGTTTCGGCAGGTTTCACGCGTTCTCGTACACTCTACGAAAAGAAAAAGAGTATAGACGTCAGACTCTGCCCAGGCGGCGCTGCGAAAAACACCGCCACCAGCGCCCTCATCGTAGCCTTGGCACTAACTGGGTAGTGCAAAGAGAGCCGCCCGCAAGCGAATGTGCGTAGGCCGCAATATAACCCTCCTCTTTCGTTGGTGTCGAGGCGCGGTTTCCTGAAAATCAAGGACCTGGGAAGCTTCTTCCGCCAATCCACGCTTCAGAAACAAAGGAAGCTGATCAAAGCGAACTGCGAGTACAATGCAAAATAAATATTAGTTATTCCCGCGCGCTGCAACTCGCAAGTACAAGCGAGCATCACACGAAACCGAGTTCGAGGCAAGCCCTCCGACATCCGTTCTCTAGAGCCTAAATGCGTTAAAATCGGGTGTATACGTATGCCACAGCGATAAAGTACCTACATACACGATCAATTTACTTAGCTATGCATCTTACGATCAGTGGTGCAAAACTCGGTTCATCAGGGGCGAATGGCTCCGGCGATTTTCGCCTTTTCAGTTGCATTCTCCCTTAATTCATCTCTCGCTTCCTGTGCATTGGAGTGTTTTATTACGCATCCTCAAATGGTCTCTTGATGGTCGTCTTCCGTTTGTATGTACTGCAAATGGGGATACGTGCGTGTCCACTTTCGCGGGGTACAACCAAAGGCAAAACCGTGGCCTCCGAGATAGCTACGGCAACCGCGGAGGACACGGGCGAAACAAACCTGAAGGGGGTCACGACCAACATTCTGCAATTTACTTGTATGACGCACGTGGTGTTAGCTAGTTAGAACCAGAACTCTGAGCCTTCAAAACGTAGGTACGTCCGCGATGCTGTGTTGTGAGGACCAACTCGTCGCGGTGTGCGTATCACGCGTCTCCAGTCTGCCTCTAGCTGCTCACTTCATGTTACACGACAAGCACCGCGGTCAGAGCCTCTGCTGAGCATAGTCAAGGTTACCACGGTTTTGCATCAGGGCTACGCAAAACAACAGCAGAGCCGCACATTCATGCCACCGGCTGTGGAGAACGCGGGTACTTCGCTTACCCAACACGCTCGCAACGGCCCGTATCCAGCGCTCTCGCCTTTCTTCCTCGTACGACAACTATGGAAATCGGTAAAACTGAACGTTGTTATTCAGTCTTTTACGTCCGTGGCAATTCACAACGCAACAGTGCGTCTTTTGCGGAGTTTCTTCGTAGCGTGCGGAGGGCTCTCGTCTGCTGCTGTTTTCGCCGTCGTTCAGGCGAGTGATCCAGCAAGCACTTCACGACGGCTCGGTGGCGCGTCCGACTAGCGGAGAGCAATTCACAGCTCTCGTTCTGAGTGCTAAATGCGCAAACACACGCGATATTAAGCTCAATCGTTGTTTCGCACTCCTTAGTTGCGCCTGGCCCCATAGCAAACTGTGCGAGAGAGTCGGTCTATGCACTACTCAATACGTCTCCGACAGATGGCGCCACACATCGTGGAAACTCCAGAGTCTGACGTCTATGTGTGGCTCTTTTCTGAGCGTTCTGACTTGCCATGTATAGGACTATCCTAAAAAATGCGCGGTGGCTCTCTTGGTGGGTTAGAGACGGCGCGCTCTAGGAGGGTACACTGACCCTGTTAGGAAGAGTGGGAGGACTCTTATCGGAAGGATCACATTAACACTTCTGAGGGGGTCAGACGACTCTTGCCGGTAACACCCCTACGTGGGTCAAATAACACATACCGAAGCGTCATGCGACTCCACAACTATTTTAAGTCACTCAATTGACCCATGATCTAATTTTGCGCGACTACTGTTGGAAAGAGTGAAGTATTCATTTTAAAGAAAGTGCAATAATACTTGCCGTTGTACCCTGCGACTGCAAAGGAATCATTGTTGTGTATCTAGGACAAGTGTATAAAGTAAATTTCATCACAATGGAGAATATTGGCTAGGACCACCTGTTCGTTTCAATCCGAATGTTCGTTGTTAACTAAGTTACCTCCTGTACTCTAGGCGACGACTCTATATAAGGCGCCCACATGAAAATGTGTGCTGGGCCGTATTGTTCACGGTGTCCTTGTAGCTGGCCCCTATTTTCACCATTACGCTGTTCGATGTAAGCGAGGTGTGCGCATACCAGGATAATCAATCATCCAGCAGTGCAAGCGTTGTGTGTCTCATAATAGCGTCTCATTAAACGAGTTTGTTAATATCTGAATGCAAAGATGGACGGATGCTTACGCAAAACAAGTCAGAAATTACCCAGTAAAAAGCAAAGTGATGCCACAAAAAGTGCACATACTTGCGATTACTATTTTCTTACCAGAAGTAACTTTCAGGATTCCTTCCCTTGTGCTCGCATTCTACCACATAAGTGGTTGAGGTATTTATTTTAAGTGTTTTATTCGGCAAACGATGCAAGTGTAACCGTAAAACCGGTCTTTTTTATGTGATTGCAGTTCCGCTAGTTAAATACAAGGCAATGGATATAAAATACCACGGTGAGTACTAGGCCGTCAGACCTTCTAGAAATGGCCTCTTGTTTTTGCATTCGCTCAAATGAGACAAAGAAATGTGACAAAATGCTCTTTCAAATCCATGTGTCCTAAACTCGGGGTGTTTTCTTTGACCTTTTTGGCATATTTGTTATGGTCGGCGCATGCGTTTTCCTCCCTTTTGAAATTGCATTGTTCATATTCCTAGAACTGACTAATAGTGCGCTAATTTTTTAATTTTCTTCCAAGCACTGCGTCTTCCGGTATCATGATCAGAGACACAGACGTTCGTGTAACTGTTGAGATACAAAGGAAACCGAAGTTAGCAAGAAGCATGACTCATAGTCAGCTGAACTGTGCAAATGTCATAAAACTAAATATCTCAAATGTTCTATCGCGATAGCGTTACAGAGCCCATATCGCAGAAATCCTCGTGTAAGTGGGAGTGTCATTGCTTGTAAGAGAAAAATCGGCGTTTCTAGTGAGCGAGAAATAGCGATGAATCTAAGTAACAAATTGCTAGCTTCGGGTCGGAATCGAACCCAGGCCATCTCTTTTGCATGCAGACATGCGAACTTTTTCAAAGCTGCCAAAGTGAGCATGAGGACCCTAAAAATGAGTAATATTTCGAGCTTTGTTATTACTATTGAATTTAGCCCTCTTACTAATGGCGCATTGTTGCTTATTGCAAACTTGAAGTTAAATATTTATGCACGCTTCTTGCGCTACATAACTTTTATTCCATACATGCGATTAGGTTACTTTCAAGGTACCGCAAAAGCCGCGCAAATATTAGACGTACTTAGATTTTCAGCAGGTAATTACGTCGTTCTTTTGCTGCGCTCTACTGTAATACAGCTAAAAATACCGGCAGATCTCACGCATTGTCGGAATCGACTTCTTGCGAAGGATTCAGCGAGTAGCAACCTAAGCCAGATTTTTCAAGCGAACCTTGTATTGACCGACCAGTGAAGCTGCTGATGGCGGTGTTCCAAAAAAATCCCCTCCGCAGTCTACAGCTGGCATGCACCAAATAAATAATAAAGGTAAATAAATTTTCTTTCCGGGGCTGGGGTGCTATCCCAGGTCACCTCAGCTCGAAACCGAGTTCGTCGACCACTAAATAGGCCATGAGCCCATGATTGCCCATTGTGGACTCAACTGAATCATACAAATTCGTTCTAGTTAATATACAAAAAAAAAACGAAGCAGTACACTGGCTATTGGCGCTTCATTGAAACTTTTCGTGTTGGCGGAATAAAAGCGACCTGCTTGACAACGATCAAGGTCAATATCAGGAATCGTTCATTTTCAGGAAAATTCTGACTGCGAGAAAATAGCAGACTCTCCTCGCCGTTAGTGGATGGATATACACGGTGATATAACAGGTATATAACAGCTGCATCTTACCGGTACTTACATATGGAGCAGAAACCTGGAGACTTACAGAGAGAGTTCAACCTAAATTGAGGACGACGCAGCGAGCGATGGAAAGGAAAATGATAGGTGTAAGCTTAAGAGAGAGGAAGAGAGCAGAGTGGGTCAGGGAACAAACGGGGGTTAAGGGTATCATAGTTGAATTCAAGCAAGAAGAAATGGACAGGGCCGCGCACCGTTGCACGTCGGTAGGATAAACGGTGGTCATTCAAGGGTAACTGACTAGATTCCAAGAGATTGGCAAACGCGTGAGGGTGACAGAAAATTAGGTGGGTAATGAGATTACGAAGTTTGAAGGCATAACTGGCAGCAGAAAGCACAGGACCGGGTGTATTGCCAGAACATGGAGAGGCCATTGCCCTGCAGGGGCGTAGACAGGCGATGATGATGATGATTGATGATGATGATGATGATACACGGTGAATGCATGGGCTGCACACCCACACTCGACGGGCCGTTCTATGCAGATATGTGCCACATTTACCTGAGTAAAATGCACCCCTCAATGATGCGTCGGACAGGTCAAGTCATTATTGCGAGAGCAATTATATGGACACCCTCGGCAGATTTTCGCCGTCGCCATCATGTCCCGGACATGTATATGTATGCATATATAAAAAAAAGCCAGCAATAAAAATAATATACAAGAAAAAACATTACACAATCTCCCATTAAAGGGAACCATGTGGAGATGCGAACCAGCGCATGGGTCAACGTAAAGTTCTGTGATTGCTGAGAGAGTGTAAGTAGGAGAGGCCACAGCGTCTTACCCAGCCCCTTACACAGGCCCGAACGCGCTAGCGCATGTCAGCGCGTTCTGACAGCGCAAACTCACAAGACACCCATGAAGATAGGAAACGTACGACACAAGCGCTGACTAACGACTGCTTTATTCTTTCATACGCCAATCCATGTATAAACGCAAGGCAAACTTACCGCACATGCGCAGACAACAATAGCTCTGAACAAAAACGTGCAACAAGGATGATAGTGTCTTCTATACCGAAGAAATCAAGTCATATCCAGATCGGTGCAGGGAGAAAGAAGTAACGAAGAAGTATGAAGGACAAAGGAGTGCGTTCGCGCTGTAATTTTAGCCTCAGGAATATGTTCCAACCAGACCCAAATGAAGTTGTTTTTGTGGCCACGATCGACGACCGCAGGAATACGAGCTGCGGCTTCACGTGCCACTGCCAAACACCGTCTTTATTTTGTTTTCTTAAGATCGCGCAATCTGCGGTTTTGTTCGCCGCCTAAACGAAGGCGCCGCAGAGTCTTGGGACAACGCGAGCGCAAGAGTTCGAGAGTGGCTTGCATTCTGCGCTGGGCTCCTGGCGCTTCGGAAATTTGTTGGGTCCCTAACTCTATAGTTTTCTCTAGTGTTTCGCCGGAGTTGGGATGTGTGCCTCCCACTTGTATTTTGACATGCAGGGCGTGGTCGACCGTGCTCGCGCGATAATCTCTTGTGGCGGAGTTTTGTTCGTCTTGTACTTTCATCGCAACGTTTGCGTTTAAGCTATACACAACACGAAGATTACATTGCTCGCTGCAGCGGCCGCGTTGGCGAAAGAGTGATCTGCTAGCAAGAAGAGCCAAAGTAGGGGCTAGTTGAAGTAACAGCTCAGACAGTTCGCGCTCGTACTGTACATCCCTGTGCGTTCTTTTCGTGCGTCCTTCTTTGTGTTTGAGCAACACGCTTGAAGTGTCGAGCTGTGGCACTTTGTTAGTTTGCACTCACATTGGGTGTTTTGTTTTCCTGCGTCGTTTGTGCTTGGTTTCCAGCTGCAAGTTTCCAGCTGCTTGCCGTTCTTCCTGTGACATTCTAATTTCTTGCTATTGCATTCATCGCTTCGCCCTTGAGGAGAAGCCGTGACTTTTTTTGTTTTTGTTGGTGCATGATGGAGCCGCATTCGGCTACAGCTTTAACGTCCTGGTATGCGTTTGACGATCGTAAAATTTTGTGACTAAAACTTTTGCTTAGCTCTGGTATTTTAGAATTTTATGACTGTTACTACTTTTCTAGGAGGCGTGTCTCTCCCAGAGCAACACTCACCATTTAATCGTGTATTTTCAAGTTATACAGCAGCTTCTCTGTTGACGACAAAATAAATGTATGAAAAAGGATCTTTCGCAATACCCAAATAAATTTCTCGCCGAAGACCCCGATTTCAGCAACATTTAAACAGTATTTGCTGCGTTACAGGATTCTAAAGTATTCACCAAGAACAGGACACAGTTTAAGCTACTGGCATCTCATTTAATGAAAGTGAAACGTAAATGAAGTCCCAAAAAACTGGCAAACATGTACGCTCCTCCGAACGGCCATGAAATTATTTGAAGCGACAAATGTAATTTTTGTCGCTTCTTTTCTCCTTAAAGGTCGTCGAGGCAGAAACGCGCTGCAGTGCTGCGAAGACTTGACAAATGCCGCGAACCAATATTTCACCTATGCTGGAGCATTAACTTGCACTTCTATAGAGCAAGAAAATGTTGTTGCTTAGTCAAAACCACAGCGCTCCATCACTTTATACTCCCCACCAGCACCAACCAAGGACGAATCTCTCCAAGTTCGTTTAGAATAATTTCGCACTTGCTGTAGTTGGAACCACAGGCGCACAATTGAAGCTGACATGTCCACTGATATTTATAATTTTCGTCTGAGTTGTACACAGGAGCTCTAGAAGTGGAGTATACCGGAAATATTTGAAATTTCTTGAGTGGCGATGATTTGGCCAAGTCCCAGTATCAACAATCTACAGTACAATGTTTCAGTGTAGCATTATTATCTACGATGTTCTATATAAATTGAGAAGGTGGTGATCGTGGGAATCGATGTAATGCGAAGCAACCAGCAAGGAGCTGCAGACATAGTTTTGTTTCTGTTTGAGGTAAATGAAGTCATTCATCTCATGAAATCTGGGTCACTACACATACCATGTTTGTCATACATGCATGAACTTATGATCTGGTATATACCGTACTACTCAGAAGTATATTCTGATATATACACCCAAGACCTATCATTTATGTTCGTCAGGCACTCACATCATGTCATACCTATTTTGGTATATATCTAGTTAACAAAACGGCCTGAAGCACACCAAGACATCATCATGTAAACCATGCCGTACGGAACAAGCATAATATGATTTACATGTTAGGCCTGGTATTTATGTTCATTATGCAGTCACGTCTCACAATACCACGTTTGAACGAAAGATGACTCTTAAGAGCTCGGTTTTGTTTGTTAAACACAATAATAATGAGAACTAACAGACAATAATGCCAGGGAAAATATAGGGGATGTTTTTTTAGTAATTAGGATGTAAATGTTAAGAAAGTAAAGTGCACGAAAAGAAACCATGCCGCCGGCAGGGACCGAACCTGCGACCTTCGAATAACGCGTCCGATACTCTAGCACTGAGCTACGACGGCGGTCATCCTCCCGTTCACTTTACGGGGTATACATGTGCAATTATACCTGAGAGCGTTAGTCAGCGCCGACAGCAGCCATGGCGGCGAGTGCGGAACGCTCTTTTTTTCCGCCTATTGGCGTCACGTAGCACGTGATACTGACCAATAATCCCTCGCATACTAGCTCAAGGCACCAAGTCTGCCAGAACGAGACCCTCGCTATGAATCAAGGAAAGAAGATGACTCTTAAGGGGACACTAAAGATAACACTGAATTGGTTCAGATTGATAAACTGTACTCTAAGAACTCTAATGTCTTTAATTTCGCCATCATAGGTTTATTAGCAGACGAGAAAATTAAGTTCAAAATTCCGTTTTTAAATTCCGCGCCAAAATCTCCCCGCGTGACGTCACGAATTTCAAAGTGTACTTATCGTATTTTGGAACCATTCGCTCAATAAAATTTCCTCAAACTAGGTATGTTAAATCTCTGACCCCCTCAGAGGACAATGCATTTAATTTTTACCGATTAGGAAATACGCAGGGTCTAGAAGGCGCCGACAAAAAATGTGACGTCACGGCGAATGGTGCGGAAACTTCAAGGTGGGGTCGCCACCCACATTTTCTTTTTGCGCGTTTTCTCACTTACTAAGCATGTTCTCGCAGCAAGCGTGGTGTTTTTGGTGTCGTGAAAGAGTAGTTTACTAATACGAGAAAAATTGTTTTGCTCCTTAGTGTCCCTTTAAGGGCTTATTTGTGTTTGTTAAACACAATATTAATGAGAACTAACAGACAATGGTGCCAATAATACCACGTTTGGTTTACATGAAGCTAGCGAAACGGCTGCGAGGGCACCATGAGCGTGGCATGTAAATAATGACGTACATGACATGTATCTCATTATTTTCATACTACCACCTGTCATATATGTTCGTCTAACAGGCGCGTCGCGCAATACCAATTTTGGTGTATGTCAATCTAGCGAAACGGCCGCGAGCACATCATGAGCGTGGCATGGAACTCATGCCATAAATCACATGCTACCACCTGTCATATTGTTATTCATACAGTCACGTCTTGCAATACCAGATTTATGCTTATTAAACTGGTGCAAAGGGCGCGAGATCATCATGAACCTAGCGTGTAAGTCATAGTGCACGTGACATGCGTCATTATTTTCATGTTACCACCTGTCATATATGTTCGACTGACAGCACGTCGCGCAATACCAATTTTGGTGTATGTCAATCTAGCGAAACAGCCGCGAGCACACGATGAGCGTGGCATGTAAATCATGAAATAAATCACATGCTACCACCTGTCATATATGTTCTTCATACAGTCGCGTCTTACAATACCAGTTCTATGTTTATTAAGCTGGCTCAACGGCCGCGAGATTATCCTGAACCTAGCGTGTAAGTCATAGTGCGCGTGACATGCATGTCATTATTTTCATGTTACCACCTGTCATATATGTTCGACTAACAGCACGTCGCGCAATACCAATTTTGGTGTATGTCAATCTAGCGAAACGGCCGCCCACACACCTGCGCGTGGCATGTAAATCATGCGATAAATGACATGCTACCACCTGTCATATATGTTCTAGATACAGCCACGTCTTACAATACCAGTTTGCGTATATTACGCTGGCGCAAGGGCCGCGAGAGCACAAGATCATGGCGTCTAAATCATGCCATAAATCACATGCTACCAACTGT
>NC_051177.1:135940291-135994957 GCF_013339695.2 Rhipicephalus sanguineus
TGTCACCATAGCGCCCCTTATGCCTTTGCCTAAGATGACAAGGAGTAGAAAGCCTTCTCTTTTCGTTCTATTATATTGATCCTTATCCCGGAAGCATTCTGCTCCTCACGTGCATTTACATTGCCTCCGCGATCAGAGGCATTGCAACGTTTTATTTTCCACTCTCGTAGTTAAGCATTGCCTCCAAGACGGGCACACGTTTCACCAAGCGACGATGGCGTGTGATGACGTCATCATGTGAGGTCATGTGATGAACTCATCATGAAACGTTATGATCACGTCACAATTTTCGGAGCTCTCTGACATCATGATGACGTCACACGGTAGGCTCCTTGATGACATGGATTGACATTCAGCTCATCCGACTTTCGATGCGCCGTCGGCTCGCACGCATTCACCTATCCAGCTCGTGACCTCTGTCTACCTTTATTCCGTTTTCTTGAATCATTTGTGTTGACACCGCCACCGACAGTGTGTGACGATATCATCATACGTGTTACGTCATAGTGATTCTCATGATGACGTCATACTTTGGTGTCATACCATGGTATTGCTAATTGATGTATCGCTCGTGTTGACGCCGACGCTGGACGCCAACGACGGTTACATCTCGCGTTGGGTGCATCTAAGACTTTCGCCTTAATAAGGCTTTCGCCTGAAAAAGGGCCTTATGGCAACCCTTGTGCACTCATGGCAACCTTTGTGGAGAGCAAGAGTGCTTCGCGTAGCTGGAGGGAGAGGCGGCTGGCCCCAACATGGCGGCGCACGGAAAACTATGCTGAATTTGGTGGAAGCTGGCAACAGCGTGCCCAATTGCCCGCTGGTTTGGCTGAGTTTCTTGATGGCATTTATTGAGATGTCTCCACCCCAAAAACGGCCGTTCATATAGGCTCCCTAGGTCCAGAGTATACCTGCTGCCACCTTGCAGAAAAGTGGCGGCAACTCGAGCACCTCCGTGACACGCGCGGCGCATTGGCGGAGCGGCGCGTCGGGCCACCTGTTATTCTACCACCGTGGCCAAAACTACCGACGATGGCGTAGTTCTGGTCACGCCCACACTTTCGGCGCGTTCGCGTGGGCGGAGCAAGACGAACTTTTATTTCGCGTATTTTAAACCTCCTGCTGCCACAACAGCGAAAAAAATTACGCCATCGTCGACAATAATATTGGTCCTTGTTAACAACAAAGTTTTACCGAATTGTAAAACCACTTCAGCATCCCTTTAAGCATATGTTAGTAGTATAACCGAACAGGGTATCTCTATATAGGCTGTGTTTATATCGTCGAAATCTTAATGCAAATTGCTTACTGCATCAATTGTGAATTTGCTCATTTAAATAAATTGCTCCAAAGGGTGGACGGTATGTGCGTGTGATTACAAGATAAACTCATGTGCGAATGCGTAAACCAAAAACACGCTTGATCTCTCGGTCATAAGAGTCAGCATAACACGAAAGTGAACCGTGTCTTTACAGGAATATAACTCATTTTAAATGCGAAGCATTTCTTAGCGAACCTTTGGCACTGAGCATTTTTATCTACGTATCTATCCATTCTACCTATCTACCCGCCTACGTCTGGGGGACTCTCATGATCGCCTCCTTATCTTGGTGTAGACCAAAATTGGCATGGGAGGGTAAGAAGATTTGACGAATATGACTGCGGGCTCACGACATGAATAACGTGAAAATCCTGTCGTGTACGTCGTCAAACTCTTTCCTCCAGACACGTGTGGCACATACCCGTTTACCACGGGCCGCGGTGGACGGGTATGCGCCACAGGTGACTGACAGTTGATATCTACCCAGGAAGGCGAGGACAGGTATTAAATGCGAGAGCGTTAAGAAAAACCGACATCGGCAGCGTTGACCCGACGAATGGAAAGAATGAAAATTAGGATCCCAGCAGGAATCGAACTCAAGCATTCTGCGTGGCAATCAGGTATTCTACCACAGAGCCACGCCAGGTTTATTATCTGGCTTGGAAAACCGCCTATAGACCAGACACAGCGAATTCCATGCGCTTCGCCATATTTGCATCGCGCGTCGTGCCATCTATTGCACACGCGATGAAACAACATGCCGGGTTGCCACGTCAGCAGACGCTACACAGCGCAAACGTCATCATCATCATCAGTATGTCTACGCCCACTGCAGGGCAAAGGCCTTTCCCATGTTCCGCCAATCAACCCGGTCCTGTGCTTTCTGCTGCCACGTAATACCTTCAAACTTCTTAATCTCATCTACCCACCTAATTTTCTGTCTCCCCCTCACGCGTTTGCCATCTCTTGGAATGCAGTCAGTTACCCTTAATGACCACCGGTTATCCTGCCGACGTTCCACGTGCCCGGCCCATATCCATTTCTTCTTCTTGATTTCAACTATGATGTCCTTAACCCCCGTTTGTTCCCTGACCCACTCTGCTCTCTTCCTGTCTCTTAAGGTTACACCTATGATTTTCCTTTCCATCGCTCGCTGCGTCGTCCTCAATTTAAGTTGAACCCTCTTTGTAAGTCTCCAGGTTTCTGCTCCGTAGGTAAGTACCGGTAAGATGCAGCTGTTATATACCTTCCTCTTGAGGGATAGTGGTAGATTACCATTCATGATTTGATAATGCTTGCCGAATGAGCCCCATCCCATCCTTATTCTTCCAGTTATTTCACTCTCATGGTTCGGCTCCGCGGATACTACCTGTCTTAAGTAGACGTACTCCGTTACAACTTCCAGTGCCTCGCCACCTATCGCAAAGCGCTGTTCTCTGCCGAGACTGTTGCACATTACTTTAGTTTTATGCATATTAATTTTCAGACCTACTCTTCTGCTTTCTGTGTCCAGTTCAGTAACCACGAGTTGTAATTCGTCCCCTTAATTACTCATCAATGTAATGTCATCAGCGAATCCCAGGTTACTAAGATACTCTCCATTAACTCTTATCCCTGATGATTGCCAGTCTAGGACCCTTAAAACCTCCTGTAAACACGCGGTGAATAACATTGGAGAGATCGTGTCTCCCTGCCGTACGCCCTTCTTTATTGGAATTCTGTCGCTTTCTTTATGGAAGACTATAGTGGCTGTGGATCCGCTGTAGATTTCTTCCATTATGTTTATATAGGCTTCGTCGATGCCTTGATTCCGCAGTGCCTGCATGACTGCTGATGTCTCCACCGAATCAAATGCCTTCTCGTAATCTGTGAAGGCTATGTATAGGGGTTGGTTGTATTCCGCGCATTTCTCTATCACCTCATTGATAGTATGAATATGGTCTATTGTTGAGAATCCTGTACGAAATCCTGCCTGGTCCCTTGGTTGATTGAACTCTAATGTCGTATTAATTCTGTTAGCAATTACTTTTGTAAATAGCTTGTAGACAACGGACAGTAAGCTTATGGGCCTGTAATTTTTCAGGTCCTTGACGTCCCCTTTCTTATGGATCAAGATGATGTTGGCATTCTTCCAAGATTCTGGTATCCTCCCCGTCGAGAGGCACTTCGTATACAGGGTGGCCAGTTTCTCTAACATAATCTCTCCACCGTCTTTCAACGGGTCTGATGTTACCTGATCCTCACCAGCTGCTTTGCCTCTTTGCATTCCCTTTAGGCCTTTCTTTACTTCTCCTGTTAATACTGGTGGGATGTCAGATTCCTCTGCGCTATTACTCCTTCTTACGTTATCATCCTGAATGACTCGGCTGCTGTACAGATCCCTGTAGAACTCTTCCGCTACCTCAACTATACTATCCATATTGTTTGTGACCTTGCCTTCCTTATCCCTTATTGCATACATCTGATCGAGTGCCTATGCACAGTTTTGTCTTCATAGCTTTGAGGCTTCTTCCGTTCTTTAGAGCATGCTCAATTCTCTCCATATTATACTTTCTTATGTCGGCTACTTTACGCCTATTGATTAACTTCGAAAGCTCTGCCAGTTCTATTTTGTCTGTTGCATTTGAGGCTTTCATAGCTTGACGTTTCTTAATGAGGTTATTCGTCTCTTGGGATAGCTTACCAGTGTCCTGTCTAACGACTGTACCCCCGACTTCCACTGCACACTCCTTGATCATGGGCGTAGCCAAGGGGGAGTTGGGGTGGTTCAAACCCCCCCCCCCCGAAATTTTTCAATTTTGCTTGCGTATACAGGCACGCACACATACAAACGCACGCACGAACATACATAAAGTATGGTTGAACCCCTCCCCCCCCCCGAAAAAACTTCTGGCTACGCCGCTGTCCTTGATGATACTAGTCAGATTATCATTTATTGCGTCAACGCTAAGGTCGGTTTCCTCGGTTAAAGCCGCTTACCTATTCTGAAGTGAAACTGAATTCCTGAACTTTCCCTCTCAGAGCTAGTTCATTAATCGGCTTCTTGCGTATCAGTTTCTGCCGTTCCTTCCTCACGTCAAGTTGAATTCTAGATCTTACCATTCTATGGCCACTGCATCGGATCTTGTTAACTTCCACATCCTGTACAATGCCCGGGTGGCCTCTCATTATGAAGTCTATTTCATTTTTAGTTTCGCCATTAGGACTCCTCCACGTCCACTTACGAATAGCCCGTTTTCTGTAGAAGGCATTCAAGATGCGTAAATTATTGCGTTCTGCGAACTCTACTAGTCACTCCCCTCTGGCGTTTCTAGAGCCGATGCCATATTCCCCAACTGCATGATCTCCAGCCTGCTTCTTGCCTACCTTTGCATTAAGGTCGCCCATCAGGACAGTATACTGTGTCTTTACCTTACTCATTGCTGCAAACGTGAAACTCCCGAAACTCAGCCCGTCGGAGAGCGTGTTTCGCGTCTTTTCTAGCCTGGACATTTTCGCTGATTTTATTGGAACATCAAGAACACCTTGCTCATGCATGTCCACAATGTATACCGTACGTGCTGAGTGGGCTGCGGAAGCAACCTCGTCAGATACGTATGCTGTTACATTTGTAAAAAAAACGTTCTCGCTGTAGTACGCGTGAATCGTAATTGCAGTGCAGCTCGCGAAAGAGTGAAACGATGTTTTCTTGCCCCATATTACAAGTTGTGCACAAAGTTTTGTGAAACCTCATCGTTTCATCATGCATCGCGTAATAGAGTACGCTTTACGGGCAGTTTCGCGGAACGTAATTTTTGTTTCACGAGCGCTCTTACAATAATGCGTCTTGCTCACAAAAGCGTGCTATCAGAGAGTATATCTGCACTATCGTTCAGCGATCCCTTTTGAAAGCTACCTGCGCGATTTTATTCTTGTAACGATGCTGCTTTACAAGCGAAACTGTGCTACTCCTAGTTAAGCCGGTTAGCTACGCCTGCGATGTAAAGGACACTGGCGCGAGTACTGTTTACTTATGTGCCAATATATATGTATCATGTGCAGCTGGATGCCTCGTGTCCAAATAAATTTGGGGTCATTCATCAAACACTGAAATGAAAGCGCGAAATTCTGACCAGCTGTTGAGGAGCATCATGACGTTTATTACTTTTTGAAGACGAAATCTCGAAGGCGTGGATGCCATCAAAAGCACTAAAGCTTAATACTACGTTGAAAGTGGCAAAGCATGCTGATTGCTTGTGCCTGAAAGCGCTAGCTTGCACTAGATTTTCTTCAAAGGAAACGTTCAAAGGTATGAAGTGCACCCCCACACAAAGCTCGCGCCTGCCTTCAACCCAGCTGCGTGTCACGCAAATTATGTTCGCAAAATGTAATAGGTGGGCATCAAACTGCAGAATACACACAGTTAGTGTACTTACTCGAGCATTTTCACTCGGCTCCTAGTTTTTTTTGCTTGAATCAGAGTTATCCACTCTCGGCGAAGCTGTAAACACCGCACCGGCACTATTTCCGTGGCGCGTCGTAATCGTCGCAGACAACGCTATTATCCTCTTGTTGCGCTGCTTATTTTGGCATCCAAAGACGACGCAGTAGTGCCCAGACAAGCTCTTATGCGCTGAAGCGGCGTGAACGGGTACTCTTTTGCACTTTAAAGCCTCAGAACTGCAGCTTGCCCTGTTTACTTGGTGCAACCCGCGCGCGCCTTGGCTGCCCCGTCAGCCCGACGTCTGGGTGCGAGAGTATCCGCTCGGCTCGCCAGCAGCCTGGGTGCGAGTCAGGCGTGCTCTGGTGTATACAGGCGTAATTGCGGTGCAACGTTAATTGTGGTTGTGGTGCTTGCTATATAATTTAAGAAAGCAATAAGCACTACGTGATACTTCTCCGATGTGTATACTCCTGCGATACATCATATCAGATTAACCTCTGTGGTTGCCGTGTTGGCTCCGCTTTTATAGCAGTCTAATAAACAATACGTTTGTATTCCAATGATTCAACAAGCTATATTGAAACATTGCTCGACCCCGGAGGAATACATTAAAGAAAGTTACGTACGATATTCACATCATAGCATCGTAAAGTGCACTTAGTCCGCCAAAAGGACGCTGTGTTATCTTCATTTCTTACGAGGCTGGGCGATGGCCTCATGCTGACCGAGGATGATGCCAGATTGATTGACAGCCGCTTTGTGGACAAGGCTACGTAGGCCACATACGCCCAGGTAGTCTACGAATACGACAAGTGCCATTCACTGATGTTGGTCTACGTAGCACTAACCAGGCTTACTAGCCTCGACGGCCTATACCTCCACAACGCTAAGGGTGACCTCATATTCCATTATGTCACCTGCTCTATTGACAGACAATTTGTCGACAAAATGACCGAGGCATCCGCGATTTCCAACAGCTGCACTATGCCTCATACTTCACGACACATGAACCCATCGTCACCGCGATTCCGACCTAATGCAATAAGAAACCATGACCAGCTGCTGGGGCTCACTGATCACGGAGATGATGACCTTGTTCAGGAACTGTCAAGAACTTCTTTCACAGATGCACACGGGTTCGTGAAACGTGCGTGCGTTCTCCGTCATAAGGGACAAGTATAAGCACTACATATCAGCTTACCGCTTCTGGTGTTCGTGTACTACCCACGTTGCCGTTGGCAGCGCTACCCAACTAAAAGCAACTGGTTATATAACACTTATGTGGCTCTTCAATATATATGTGTGCGTACAAAATTTATACATATCTTTAGCGTCATTTTGTAACGTTTCGCTCAGTAAAAAAAAATTACGGCACCGTCACCTTCCCGCCACATGCTTCGCATAACATCGACTCCCATGGCACGTGGGATCTGCCGAATTTTTTATAGTACATTTATGTATGAGAGCTTGCACAGTTTATATTGGTGTCTGGCACCTATATCATTGTTTGAAGTAGATGCACCCACGTTGACACCTAGTCGAACATCTCCATCCCGACGACTAAGCCCAAAGATCATGATGAAACCCACGTGTTAGCTGAAGTACAATCGGCGTCAAGTGAAACCCAAACAGCGGCAAGCATTCGCAGCGGTATAGCGCGCGCCGTCCAATTATCGCCATGGACAGGCGCGCATCCGGTTCGGCAGCACTGAGCATATGTGTGCCCCTGCCCATGGAGATAACTGGACGGCGCACGCTATACCACTGCGAATGCTTGCCGCAGTTTCGGGTTTCTCTTGACACCTGGGCACAGCATATGTTGTACCCCGCGGAAAAATGGCGTCAACAAAGATATAACTTGTTATCGATATGCACTCATTCATAGCCTCGTCATTTCAGGAAAGAAACGCCAAGGTGTGCGTTCCTCAACAATGCGGTAACCTAAGTCTGTGCTGATGCGTGTACCGAACAGCTCTTCAGGAACGCTTAAGGCAGAGTTCGTAGCTTGAGCCGTGAATGCGGCAAGGCGTTCAAATTCCCGCGCTCTCTGTCGGCGCTCGTTGGTGTCAAGGTACAGTGCTTCACCCCCGCAAACCAAGGTCGCCGTGAAAGGGAGAAAGTATGACGGATGTAACGCCTGTTTGTGAAGCATCATACATGACCGTCGGTAGTACAGTGGGCGGAGCACTCGGCGCAGGTCGTAGTCGAGGGGTCGCGGGTTCCACTCCCAGGTTATCCAAAATAATAGACTTGTTCTTCTGAATTTTTTTCTTTGTCAACTGTTCGTGTGCATTTTCCCGACATCACATCCGTGACGGAAATGATGTTCGTGAAGTATTCGTGGACCCCGGCCAAAACACTTTCATATTAAAAAAAATTTGAAAATTACATGAGCAGCCACATTTCAGTCCACAGGTGAAGGCCATTCATTTTTCGTCGCAAACACACTTAACAGAAATTTCTATAGTTAGCCATGCTGTCCAGAATAAACCGAACATGTTCGTCCGACATACGGCGTTTTTCTACATTTATACGGCACATCACTTAACGAAGGTTACGTTTAAGGTACCTGAAGCTTTCATCTTCGAAATTACTACGAAGAGATGTGTTTAACGTAGGCAGCTATACTTAGTTTACGGCATAACTGTCCACGCATCAGGTATTCAAATGACGTATAACACTAATCTGATTCGGTGAGCTTGCGAAAGGCCTATCTTTACGACGTAGGACCGTCTTCATCATTTTTTTAATTGACTCTTAACCGCAGTTGCGCAGGTTCCGCTTCGGGAATTACCGTTTAATAATAGAAAATAAATAGTTCAGAGTCAATTAGCTGAATTGTGGTCATATAAACACTTTGATCGGTTTTGCCAAAATTGTCTCTTATTTGAAAAACCTAGATATTTATGTGTATATTTCACAGCTGATCTTCGAATCATTACGGGCACCCCGTATAGTACTTGTCATATAAATCGATATATAGAAAACATGGTTGGCATGATACATGTTCTGTTCGTGTGGCAAAGCAATACCTGAGCCTTTGAATGTTAGCTTTTCAGTGAGATCTAAAGTCTATACAACGCCTCCTATATATATAGGAGGCGTTGGTCTATATTTTTCTGAGTGTTTGCGTAAATTTACGAGCAGTTAAAAGCGCAATGTGCGCTTGACAATTTACCTTATTATTACAACTTTGTAGAATGCGGAATGGTTCTGTTTGTGTTATTGTTATAGTACGCAAGATATGTTGTTCGGCATTTGTTATATTACATCCTGAATCATAGCAAATAATGGAAGCTCCCTTGTCATTTCAGCTTGTTCAAAGAGAAGGTAAGATATTTCTTATCTTAGCTACAGTTAGTTTGCAACAAAAGCTATTCCAATAACTTTTGTTGCAAACTTCCTTTCATCACCTTTACAACATATTTGTAACAGAGCGCTACTAACAGGCATTTTCCCAGCCGCTATGAAAACTGCTAGGGTGGCAGTTTTACATAAGGGAGGCCCTATCAATGATTTTAATAATTACCGACCGATATCGGTGTTACCGTTATTCTCGAAGGTGTTAGAAAACGTAATAAAAACGAGGATAACGAAGTTTCTTGATGATCATGAATTACTTGTCAGTGAGCAATTCGGTTTTCGTGAAAAGAAATCTACAGAAATGGCTTTACTTGGCATTAAAGAACAAATTGCTAAAAATATAGACCGCAAGGAGTTCACTCTGGGAATATTTTTAGACTTTCGAAAGGCATTCGATTCGGTTAAGCACGATATTTTGTTTAAAAAATTACCATACTATGGCATTCAAGGTATTGCCCTAGAGTTAGTACGTAGCTATTTAACAGACAGGTTACAGTATACATATGTTCATGGGTATAAATCGCAGTTAAAGCCAGTAAAACTAGGTGTGCCGCAGGGTTCTATACTGGGCCCCCTATTTTTTATTATTTACATAAATGACATCGTCCATGTGCCAGCAGCTTCTTCTATAGTCATGTATGCAGACGATACTAGCCTGTTTTTCTCTGGCAGCTCTTTAAAAGATCTAGAGATAAAAGCGAACGAGTGCTTGATCTCTCTTTCATACTGGCTTGATTCAAATCAAATACAACTGAACATTAGTAAAACTAAATTTATCTTATTTAAGAGCAAAAACAAGTGTGAATATTATAAAATTTCTCTCTGGTTTAGAAATAACGAGATTCAACGTGTCCCTTTGTTTAATTTTTTAGGTGTACTTTTCAATGAGCACCTAAGCTGGACACCACAAATAAACAAAATACATGCAAATATGTCTAGATCAATTTCTGTTTTATACAAACTTGGGTCCCTAGTCCCAAAGTGGTTGAAGCTCAAGCTATATTATTCTTTAGCTCATTCATATCTACATTACTGTCTTTTAATTTGGGGCACTACTTCAAAAACCAACCTTGACAGGCTATTAGTTTTACAAAAAAGGGCTGTACGCTTTATAGAAAATCTGCAACCTAGGGAACACACTCCTCCTTTTTTCGGCAAGCTTCAGATACTCACTGTCTACCAATTATACAATCTTAAACTCACCTTATATATCAGTAAAGAGATAGGAAACAACAATGGCAGTTACATGGAGCATTGCTACCCAAGTGAAAGTCCCTATGATCTACGCTTCGCCCGTTTTCGATTACCTTTATTTAGGACAGTTTATGGAAATCAAACCTTGTCCTATCAAATACCTCATCTAATACACAGCAACAGCTATATCCGTGAACTTCTAGAACATGGTAACGCTAAAAACAGTCTGAAGAAAAAAGTTAAGGTGTACTTCCTTTCTTGTACCGTGCCCTAACTATATTATCTATTACAAATATTTCTTTTAGTGTTTTGTGCATTTGTAATATTGTGTAAAAGTGTCTTCTTTCTTTCAAATGTGTATTTCAGTATAGCACTTTGTCTTCTGACTTAATATTCTCATGGTGTCAGTTTTTTTATATATATATTTTTTGTCACGCTAGGGGCAAATTGGTGTTGGCTTTCTCGTGATATTTTAAATTGTATGTCTTCAGGTATGCTTTCTAGTTTTTGAATTTGGTTTTTATGTTCCTCCGACAAAAATGAGAAATATGTATTTTTTGTTGCACTGCTTCTGAGCAAATGTATGGGTGGAGGGACCCTAGTCAGGCAGAGGTAATCTGCCTTTAGTCCCTTCAACCCAGGCAAACTTTGCTTTTCTCGAAATAAACTGAATGAATGAATATGGCCCTACAGCCTCCACGCTCGTACGTTGGTACAAACATGAAGTAAACATATCCGCAGCAATGACTATAGCACTGAATAAGTCGCATTAGAAAATCAAGTATGTACACTTTGATATATATATATATATATGCACTCGTAGTTTGCATTGCCGACAGTCAATCGATCGAAGCTGGAAGCAATAAAAGCGATAGCGAGATCATGAAATACCACGAGAAGTACACCGTGTGATTTTCTGGGCAGTAGCAATTAAAGGCACCACTGACTAACTTCATAACCGCGTGTGATTGCGTACAGCTAAATTTAAGCATCAATATCGATTACTCCATAAGAGCTATAACGCAATATCTCAACACTGACAACAGGACGAACATTCGAAATTCGCGCCGAATTTACCTCTTTTTGGCGTCTCTCAGTAAAAAAAAGCCAAATTGCAGGTTATACGAGTTTCTTAAAGACTAAAGTTGCTGTCGGTGATTTTGCTTTATGTAAAATAATTTCAAGTGCGAGAACACTAAGGGACGAAGCAAGAAAACAAAAAGATGTTGGGCTGACAACTGAAGTTCCAAAGGAGAGCGACTTGTGAAAAGCAAGAAAAGGTTACCTTTGAAAGAATACATGCACATTGCTAAGCATGCTTGAAATCGGAATGCTTGACGTCGGAAAGTTAGCTCATTATCTGTTTATATGCTATTATTTTCTTATCTTCATCTGCAAATGGCTTCACATAACTCAACCCTTTTGTTTTTAAAACCCCGTAGAACGCATGCAGCATCATACAGGTTGCGGCAGTTGCGCCTTCGGAAATGATGAATGAAGTGCCCCGAATCGACAGACGCTTTTGTTATGCGCGGAAATTTAACTATAATATATGGGATGTAACGTCTAAAAACCACGTTGTGATTATGAGAGATGCCGTTTAGAGGGCTCCGGGAATTTCTACCACCTGGGGTTCTTTAACGTGCACCTAATTCGAAGTACACGGGCCTCAAACATTTTCGCCTCTATTGAAATTGCATCCAACGCGGCCGCGATTCGATCGTGCGACCTTCAGGTCAGCAGTCGAACACCATACCCACTAGACCACCGTGGCGGTGCTTTCTCATTCTCTGGGGTTATACACCTGCCAGTTTGACCTACGTAGCTGTTCCTACGTGTAAATTGATCATTTGAACCACTTCAGCTTTCGAAGCAACGGAACGTGCCAGGTCTTACTTGGTGTAAGGCGTTTTACTTTGCTTCTTAATGGCAGTGTTCTTGCGTACTGATTGTCACTTGGGGACACAACACTGTAGACACCGCAATTTTAAACCTTCTTCACAGCGCGTTGCAACAATTGCAAAAGCAGGTCAACACCAACGGCCAATCCACAGGCCGGCTTGTCGCACCTTCCTCTTCTATTTCGAAAACTTTTATCTTGTTAGTCAAACTTTTATCGCCTAATGAAAACATTTCTTGTGGGCAGCCTGCCCAATTTGGCTGAGAGTGCCACACAAGCAACACAGGGCGATTCCTCTTCATACTACTTTTTAGTGTGCTGAATCATATCCGAAAATTTATTTTCTCTAACACAAAATCTACTGGGGACACAGAAGTGACATCTCGCTCGCCCATTACCTAAGACAGATATATGGTTTTTGGCCCGTCATTCTCTTCAAAATGTTGATGAGCCTGTAGAAATGTTCACAGACATTCAATGACACATTCTTAATATAAAAGATAAAAAAACATGGATGATCCCTCTGTCATAGGAATCGGTATAACACTAAAGTGAAACGTGTCTTCACAGACGTAGTTGAGCGTTTGTTGTGCTTTCTTTCGCACCAAGCGCGAAGAAATGAATGGTAGAGCATCAAATTGTAATGTTACGTGAAGAACGGCATGCCGCTCGAAACTTGCAATGCGCTGCTCAAGCAGAAAGGACGCGCGGAACGAACATACACGGAATGAGCGCGAACTGTCACAGTTGTAACTTATTTCTGTGTGAGCAGCGCGCTCCTTTCGCAAAAGCGGCCGCTGCGATGAACGAGGTGACCTTCGTGCTCTCAACGGAAACTTGCAGGCAAAGCGCAAGACGTACAAACCACTGAGATCACGAGATAAGCGCTCGCACGAGCGACCACGCTATGTCGAGGTGCGCGCTAATACGCGTGGGGGACGACTTTTAAAGCGCGCTCTTCGAGGCCTTCGCGCCATCTCGCTAGTAATAACGAAAACACTCTGTACCGCCGATCTCTGAGTACTGCCACCGGCAAATGGTGTACATAAATAGCTCGCCGTTAGCATAGCAGAGAACATGCCGTCTGTGGCGGAGTTGTTTCGCGCTGCGCGCTGGCGATCTAGAGGTCGTAAGTTCGGCGACGGAACTTTTTATTATAGTTTTTTCTTTGCCATATGTTAGTCTTTATATTTTACAACGTCATATCCGTGACGGAAATGCGTCAGTGGAGCCGTGGTGGACACCTGCATAAAACACTTTCGTGTTAAAATATCACGGAACACTGCGATTTTTATTATCTTGAACGTTAGTCGATCGAGCAATTTGAGGCCTAGAAAACTTAAGCTTCTGATAGATGTCTTTCTCTTTATGTGAGCCGGTGCGCCAGATTGATTTTTATTTGATGAAAGCTCTTACCGACAATATGTTTTTATTTATGCCATGTTTCTCAAATTTTATGGGAATCATATTTTTCTATTAGGCATATGCACGTCAGTTAACATATTTCAAGAAGCAAGCAACTATGTTGAAAACCTAAATAAAACTCGAGAAGACATTGTAGACTGGGGCCTCACTGCGAAGTATAGCTTTTGGGAAAGGCACCGTGATATATACGAGTAAGTACTTCTGGCTTCTCCTTCTAAGTTTCTTATTTCAGGTCAAATCAGGAAAATAACTGAAGCCTTGTTAGTGCAAGCACTATTCATTCTGCAGTGTAAAAATAAAAATTGCAGTTTCCCAGTAAGCGCGAAGCAAATAATGCGAGAGAGACGAATTGGAACGTTATACGAAGAAAGGTTAGCAATTAACTCTATTGGGTCCGAACTCGTGTAACAATACAGAAAGCTGATTTAAATGTATACGGTCGCTCCGTGGAGCGAACCGCTTTTCGTGCTGTCTCCTGTCAGAACACGAAGTAATATGTGAGAGCACAGCACAAATACAAGACGTCTAGTGATCTCTGTCGAGATAGGATGCGCGCCAGTGATTGCGAACGCGCCCGTATGAGCTACGTAAGTTCGCAGTTGCTGCTCGAGCGACGCAGCTCCCCGTTCATTACACGGGTGCCCGTCCACGCTCCTCGCCCGGAGAAAGACGGGCGGGGATTTGCTCTCTGCTCCCTTAGCAAACACGGCCGCTGCAGCGAGCGGAGTACCTTCGTGCTTTCCATGGCTTCAACGCAAACTGCCACGATGTGAGGAAACGACTTGAAAAACTACGAGCCGTCTGTTGCGCTTCCCTCTAGAGAGAAGCGTACTAGAGCACGGCCACCGTGCTCTGTAAGTGAAAGTGCGAACGCCCTCCGGCTCCTACATACATGCGGCGTGACGAAACACGACGAGCAATGCAGTTTAAAGCGCGACCTTGGGCATTTGCGCCATCTCACGGGTGATAGTGAACAATCATCTGCCACGCTCACGCACCTCAGAGGCGAGCGTACCACCAATGGTAACAGGTCTATCTAAATAGCTCGCTGTTGGTATGCTGGAGGATGTATACCTGGTCGCCGAGCTGTTAAACGCATCGCGCCGCGGAGCGAGGGGTCGCACATTCGAATGCCAGGCCGCGCACATCGGAAAAAATATTTTTATGAACTCTGTTTACAGCGACGCTGTTTAAGCTTGCCGTAATGTGTCCGGCCCTATCTCGTAGAAACCTCGATGCGCCGTTGGGTGGCAGCCGCTCGCCTCGCGCAGCTAGTGTGATGTCATGTCAAGCCACGTAGTAGTGGCTGCGGGCCGACCACGCTGAAGCACTTGTGCCAAGTTGAACACCGCTACGCGCCAACTGGAGTGACGCCATGTCGAGCCGCGTATCCGTGGAACAACTGCGCAGCAACGACGCCCGAGCTAAGTAAAAAAAATGCGCCGTGTCGAGACAGTTGCCGTCATTGGTCGCCATAACAAGGTACGTCCTCCTGAGGAGGACGCCGCCGCGTTTCGCGAACAGAGACTCGTTGTTACGCAGGAGGGACAGCAGCAACGACAAGTCTATCCCAAATACACAGCCAGAGCTCTTGAGAACGAGAGGCGTCGACGACGGATGATCCCGAATATGCCAGCCGTGTAGGATAGGACAGGATACTGGGTACAAACGGATGCGGCGCCAGGACCCAGTCGTCCGGGAAGCCAAGTACGAGCGTCACCGAGCCCGTTCTTTGATGGGGGGTGCCAGTTCTCGCTCCGACCGTGACTTTCTCTCTCTGGAGTTTTGGCATTCATGTCGAGTGTGTGATCGGCTGTGGTTCAACTAGAATCTGTCCACGCTCAACTCGGTCCGGTCCCGTCGAGAGACGTGGACAAGGCATGGTTGTGCTCCGGGAGCTCTTCACCGATTCCGCAGAGCTCGACGAGATACAAATTTGTCAAACTTGCCGCGAGTCGGTTCTTCGAGGGAAGCTGCCGCAGCACTATGAGTCAAGTTGAACCATGGTATAGCCATGTGCCACGACGTTGCATCTAGGGCTCCGTGTTTTCGGAGTTTATTTTATTTGAAATTCTCAGCTACTTTTTCTGAGTTGATTTTTAAAAGAAATTCGGCATTTATCGGAGTTTATTTCGCGTATATCTAATTCACCGTGTTTCGGTGCTTATTTTCAATTATAAGTTGTTGTGATGTCTTCTTATTATATTTTTTTCATTAAAAATGCGTTGCATTTGCTGATGAAGATGCGCTCCTTTCGATTTATGATTGTCAGTTTTGAAAATGCCCCTTGAACGTTGAAAATGCCGCTTTAAATTCGGAGCTGATCCCATATATCCGAATTGTAAAACATTTTACCGGCGAGTGTTTATCGAATTTTTTTTTAATTGTCCGATAACACAGACCTCTGATTATAACCTTCAAGCATCCATGCGCAACCACGATATACTATAGGAAAGAATGAAATCGACCAACCTCGCTGTGCTTTGGCGTTGCGCAACCTAGCACGCTCACGCCAATGCTGACGGCCGAAACCCACACAAAAGTGTCCACATAATTTCTGTCGAAATAAGACTAACACGCCCAACCCGCATTCACTGAATACAAGCAATCCTATCGTATTGTAACGGCACAAAGGTATGTAGTTGAAGTCGCCGTACAAAGCTGCATAGGACACTGTTAACCGAAAAGCGTAAGTCGAAATCATGTAATTATTACGTATACCGGGTACTATTGACAAACCGCTCATTTGCATTCAGAAACATCACGTTCTGAACACTCGTATACCGCGCAGAACTTTATCGACGCTGTCCTGATGTGATAAGGGCGCCTTAATGAATAATTTCTCAAGAATTTCTTCATTGCCGGTCCTTATGTTGTGCACCTCTGAAACTACGAACATAAAAAGCTAAGGCTTTATTGCAATATTCGATTCGAATATCAGATCTAGAAGGCCATGTACAGTAACCGGGTGCCTCTGGCTGGTCAAAACATTTCACGCCCACTTGAAAGATATTGGACAGCAAAAAAAATCACAGCATATCCACGTGGTGAATGATGATGAGTGGGGCGAAGCGAACTCGCGCTGCAGCACGGCGATGGCATTGGCGCGAGCGTAGTCCTTCTTGATGGAATATATTGTGATTAGATTGTTTGAGAACCACAATCTGTTGCACACACCGCAACTATGGCCGAAACTGTTATCCAGGAAGTCCCGCTGGAAGCGCGCGTCGGCGCCTTCGGGCAGAGTCCACCTGATGCGATTTCAAGGCACTTCACGTGCTCGCACAGCCTCGGGCTCTGCCTGCCGGTGCGCGCGCTTTCTCGCCGCTTCACGGTCCATCACATTTTGAAGATCCGATTCGCGCCGCAGCTGTGCAGCTTGTCGAGCAGCTTCGGCCTCGCGGGCTCGAACGGCGGAATCTTCTTCGCGGCGTCACGTGCAGCTTCGGCTCGCGGGCTCTCACCTCAGGATTCTGTCTGCGAGCGCGCGCTTCCACCGCCTTCCGTGCCCTCCGTTTCCGCAGCCTTGTCTTCCATCTGGCGACTCCGAGCTAAAGAGAAAGCGTGCCAAGAGGGAGCCTCATGGCGCGTTACTTCTGAAATGTTGTCTTCGGGTGTCGTTGAAAACAGGAGACGTAGAAAGAAGAAAGAACGCCACACAGGCGAACACGCACGACAGTGTCAATCGTCAACGTCGTCTTCTTCTACTGCATACCAGAACGCGCGCTTCTCACTAGCTAGAGGTGGCTACTACAACGCTACAAACAAACGGAGGATGGACATACCCACGGCATAAGGAGCTTCGCCCCTAAAAAGTTCGGCAGATCCCACGGGTTGTGGCAATCGGTTTCATGCGGAGCTGTCAGCGAGTACTGTGTATGCGGCATTTTTCGGTGTTTAGTAAAGCTTTAAGAGGTCGATCGACGTGTCTTCGTAAATGGAGTAGCTGTGTGCACATTGTGTGCTTACAAGGCACACCGACTACACTCACGTCTATGGTCTGACGTTACGTCAGCATTCATATTAGAGCAGATAGGTCAGTTTTATTGAAATGAAGTGCATGCTAAGGTGCGATTCACATTTCGCTTGCACTGCTGTGAATATCACACGTGGTATTCGTTAGTGTATGGTTCCGGGGTCGAGCAACGCTTGAATATAGCTTGCTGAGTCATAGGAGTATTTATGTGTTGTTTATTCTAGTGTTCTTAAAGCGGAACCAACAATGCAATGAAAATTGACATTACGCAGATATGATGTCTGTATCACATGACTACATAAGTAATATTGATTACCTTGTTATAAAATTAGACAGCCAGCACCGCAAGCACAACTGACGTTGCACCGACATAACTCTTGCATACGGTGTTTTTCCAAAGCCGTTTGAAGACGTGGCGTGGCTCTTTGGTAGAATATTTGATGGCCACGCAGATTGCTTTGGTTCAGATTTCTGCTGGGATTCTGATTTTGTAGCGTTAGCTACAATGGCCTAGCCGAGCGAGTTTTGCGTGGCTCCTCAAGACCCGTGCTGCGCATGTGTGAGGACCAGTGACGTCACACAGCTGGCGCATCGGAGCTGGCACCTGCCGCGCGCTCCGCCGCTGCCGCGCACGACTCGCTGCAGCCGGTCTGCGCTTTCCAGAGGAATGACGTCGTAGCCGAGGTAGACGTTCTGGCGCCGGCGAGCGCGCAGCTATTCACATTCGCTGTGAAGTCGCCGTCTGACACTGCGTTGGAGCCGCTTGATAGCGCCTCTGACTGGCGTTTGCCAGTGTGGTTTATCCATGGAGGAGAGCGCAAATGCTACTCAATGGCGCAGAAGAGCGGAGAAGCTTAACTCATCGGATACCGAAGTAGTTGCCTGGCAAAATAAATATACATGTGCCACATAATATGTATACCATGTGTGTGTCAATGGAGCAGCAGTAAGCATGATAATCAAGCTAATCCTAGACAATCAGGAAAGCTAAGAAGACTCAGCTGAACATTTGTGAACGGTACGTTATCCTGGCATAGCCGAGCTAAGCCAGTGGAACATGTTTTATTCTTTGCATTCCCCGGGTCGACGTGGCTAATGCCGCATTTTCTTGACGCTTTCTCGTTTAGATTACCAATGTCCTCAACGTTCCTTGGTATGAACTGCCAATCACCTGTGGCGCATATTCGTTGTATACGGGTACGTGTCACACGTGACTGGAGGAAAGGGTTTCATGACGTACACGACATTTTTGCGTTATTCATGTCATGAGTAGACCGTCATAATCGTCATACACACATACCCTCCAGTTAAGTTCTGTGTGGTTCTTCCACTGGCCTCGCTGGTTGCGCGACATTTGCTGCTGCCGCCAAGGAAGCCGAAGACGAGAATTTTCATCTGCTGGCACCTTGAGGAAACGACCGCTCCGACATCATATGGATAGAGACGTTTTATTCGTTTCTCTTCGTATCTCCCCATTCAAACACTTACAGCCCAATCGGAATGCAGGAATAACTCTCTTTTCGACTCCCGGTCGGCTGCCGTTGAAAGTACCAGGTCTGGATTCCTCCTCGCCATCTCCTCGAAGAACCACCGCCTCTCGCCCACTCGTCGGTTCGCCGCCGCCGCTCAGTTCCCTTTCACCCCAGTTCCCGGAATGTTCGCCATCAGGCGTTGAAGGGTCGTGGGAAAGCACCTCCGAGTACGTACTTGCAATGCTGGGCTGACGGGCCCTCAATACAATTGGCCCGTGCACCAATGCTGCCGTTGCTACTGCTTTTGGTTGTCACAGCGAAGGCGCAAGTGCAGCTTCCGTCCCTGTAGCCCGGCGCGGCCACTGTCTCCTGTAAAGCACCATAATTGAAACCCTCGGGAGACGTGAGTCTTCGCGCCCTTTATGGCCAGCAGGCAGTCGTCGTTCCATTATCCGGAGGCACCGCTTCCGTCTGGGCGTGGGAACGCTGGCAGCGGGGCGGGTAACAATATGAAGGTATTCGCCGAACGCACGAAGCTCGAACCCAAATCCCTCCTGTTCCGATTTTGGTCAATACGAAGTTAAGGAGGCGACCACGAGAGCACCCAGACGTAGGCGGCAAGATAGATAGATAGATAGATAGATAGATAGATAGATAGATAGATAGATAGATAGATAGATAGATAGATAGATAGATAGATAGATAGATAGATAGATAGATGAAAACGGTTAACGTTGGTTCACTAAGAAATGCTTCGCACTTAAATCTCGTTTGCCGTCGTGCAGAAACGGTATTTCTTGAGGCAGAGCCTACTTGTGTTCATGCAACTGATATTTAACTTTAGCTAGGCTTCTTCATAGTAGGAACAACGCACACAGATAACGCTCGCCGCATTTTCGACACACTTGTGGTCTGTTGCGACGACACCACCGCGAACTTATAACGCGGCATCGCAAAGACGGTAAATCATTAAAATGCTTACTACGTCATGACAACAATAGGACTTAAAGGGGTCATGAAGCACCCCTTGGGCTTGTTGAAATACACATCCTGCGGAAAGCTGACACGGCTATGAACTGCTCAGCCAAATATTGCAGTCGTGCGTGCCGCGTAAGGCTACAAGCGGAACGCGAAGTTGCTGTTTTCTCAGGCGCCCTCTTTTCAAACAGAGGCCGGTTCTCACTCTCGTCGGTGGGAGGTGCGTCTGCCGATTGACGTCGCGATCTGCATCGTCGCGTCGCAAAAGACATAGCATCCTCATTGGCCGATAGCCGACGTAAATCGAGCGCGGCGTTCGGATTAGATGCGCTTCTTGCCACGGGGTGCCGCCACTTGCCGGCGCCGCACCCCTCAGTACACGGTAGCCGCGCTCGCGTACGCGAATCACAGCGGGAGAGCGATCGCGTTTCATGACGCGCGCTAACGTAACTTCTTTCCCTAGTGCTATCCCTCCCCGTGTAGCTTCCAGTGCGCTCGTCGGCACGAGAAAAGAGAGAAAGCGCTGTGAGCGTGCGCCCAAACCCCGTAACTCCGCTCATTCTTGACGGATTCGAGAATTTTTTGCGGCAATCGATTCGGGAGGCAGTAAACTCCGATACTGAGGTAATTAAATCATTACTTGGAAAAATGATTCATGACCCCTTTAAAATATCCACCCCGTTCGCTACCGCGGGAGCCATAGGACAGCAAATCTCTCGATCATTTCAAATGCGAAGCATTGCATATTGAACCCAAAGCACTTTCAGCGTTTTATCTATCTATCTATCTATCTATCTATCTATCTATCTATCTATCTATCTATCTATCTATCTATCTATCTATCTATCTATCTATCTATCTATCTATCTATCTATCTATCTATTTCTCTGTCTGTCTGTCTGTCTGTCTGTCTGTCTGTCTGTCTGTCTGTCTGTCTGTCTGTCTGTCCAGCCGTCTACAACTGGGTGCTCTCGTGATGACCTCCTTACCTTGGCGTAGACCAAAATCTGCATGGGGTGATAAGAGAGTTTGGTGAGTATGACTGTCTCGTCATGACATGAACCAGGTGAAAATCATGTCGCGTACGCCGTCAAAACCTTTCCTACAGACACGTGTGGCACGTGCCCGTTTACCGCGGGCCGCGGTATACGGCTATACGCCACGGGTGAATGACAGTTTTTTGTCTACCGAGGAACTTCGATAACAGACATTATTAATGTGAATGCGAGAGTGTTAGTCAAAACCGACCTCGGTAGCATTGACCCGACGAGTGCAAAGAACAAAATTAGCATCCCAGCAGCCATCGGACCTACGTATTATGCGTGGCAGTGAGGTATTCTGCCGCAGAGTCACGCCAGGCCTAGAAACTGCTTTGGAAATACGCCCTATGCAGGTGTAATGTCGGTGCAACGGCAATTGTGGTTGAAGTGCGGGCTATCTAATTTTATACCAAAGCAATAAACGCTGCATAGGTACTCCTACGATAAATGCCTCATGTTCGGTTAACATAAGTTGTGGTTCGCTTGTTGGCACCGCTTTAATAGCAATGTCATTGAAAATGCAATTGTATTCCTATGATTCAGCAAGCTATATTCATGCGTTCTTCGACCCCAGACGAATATGCTAACAAAAGTTACGTAAAATATTCACATCATTGCACCGTATAGTGCACGAATTCGCTTCGGTAGCACTGAGGTATGCACTCGAACGTGATTGCTGCGGTCATGTCAGACCATAAGTTACTATTTAAACGCCAGTGTTGTCGATGAGCCTGGTAATCTCATGATGTGCACACAACTACACATACAAAAACACGCCGATCCCCCTCGTAACGCCTGGCTCAAAGCCAAAAAAAGCTTTGCGGACTGCTTCGCATGAAACCAATCTCGCAAGGCGTGGGATTTGCCGAATATTTTCAGGCATTATACTTTCCAGCTAAGTTCCAGCAAAGTTTTCACTAAGTATTACATACGAAGCATTTCCTGGCAAACCAAGCGCACTTTGAGCGTTTCTATCTGTCTCTCCATCTATGTGTCTGTCTAGCCGCTTACGTCTGGGCGCTCCGGTGGTAAAAATAATTGTTAGGGTTTAACGTCACAAAACCACGATCTGATTATGAGAGACGCCGTAGTGGAGGGCGCCGGAAATTTTATTCATGTGGTGTTCTTTTACGTGCACCTAAATCTACCTACACGGGCCTAAATCATTTGCGCCTCCATGTAAAAGGCAACCGCCGAGGCCGGGATTCAATCCCACGACCTGCAGATCAGCAGGCGACCGCCATAACCACTAGATCACCGTAGCGGGTCACTTTCGTGGTCGCCTCCTTTACTCGGTATAGACAAAAATTGTAATAGGAGACTATGAGGAACATGAATATCAGGTCATGACATGAATAACGTGAAAATCCTGTCGCATGCGTCACGAAATCCTTTCCCCCATTCGCAGGTAGTCACGTACCCGTACACCACGGGCCGCGACATGCGGGTATGCATAACAGTTGATTCACACTTTATCTCTACACATGGGCAGCGAGAACAAACATTTTATGACCACTAAAAGGCAATCAGGCCAAGGAAAATATGCAAGACGTTATTTGTATTAATTATGATAGAAATGTGAAGGAATTAAAGTGGACGAAAAGTCAACTTGCCGGCGGCAGGAACGAAACCTGCAACCTAGAAATAACGCGTCCAACCCTCTACCTATTGAGCTACGGCGGCGGTAGTGCTGCTGGATACTGTATTTGCTATATATGTGTATTTAAACTTTAGAGTGTCAGTCAGCGTCACTCCAAGCCATGTCGGCGAGTGTGCAACGCTTATGTTGCCTGTTGGCGTCATGTAAATGTCATCTTGTTATGAGCTGCCAGGTGACCATTAATCCCTCGCATACTACCTGAACACATGAAGTCTCCCACAAGGAGACCCTCGCTATGAATAAGCGAAATAAGGGAAATTTTAGGGCTCGTTTTGTATGATACGCGCAACATTCATGTAAACGAATTGACAATCAAGTCAAGGAGAATATCGGGGACGTTATTTGTAATAATTATGATATCAAATTGAAGAAAGAAAAGTGGACGAAACACCAACTTGCACACGGCAGGAACCGAACCTGCAATTTTTTATTCGCGCATCTGATGCTCTGCCATATGAGCTACTTTGATTTCTTCACATTTTTATCATAATTACTACAAATAAGGTCGAATATTCTTCCCTTAACATGATTATCTGTTGCTTGTCATTGATGTTGTGTCTAATAAAAAAACGACCCCTTAATTTCCCCTTCTTTGAGAAAAGACATGGGTAACATAAACAGGGGAGCGTTAAAAAAATTCTTGCATGGCAACGTTGACACAAAGAATGCAAAGAATGGAAGACAGAATCCCAGCAGGAATCAACCCAGGCATTCTGCGTGGTAGTAACGCATAGTACTACAGGGTCATGCGTGGTCTTGAAACTGCATTGGAAAAGGACCCTATGCAGACGTCAAGCCGGTGCAAAGATCATTCGGCTTGCAGTACTGGCTATCACATTTCATGAAAAGGTATTCGACTGCCGCCGTACATTACATGTACGGCGGCAGTCAGAATTTTAGAGACAACGGGAGCGCTTGGCAAGCAGCACCGCGGGGCCTTCTGACGACTGCGTGCGAAGCTCGAGTGCGCGCACTGCGCACGCGCGTCGTTTTAAATGCGAATGCATTTCTTAGTCTGGGGTTGTCGTGCGTCCCTGGTCTGCGTGCGCACAGAATTCTCCGCGCGCGTTCCTCCTCGCCCCAAGCAACAGCTGCGCCGCGCCTAGCAACCGGAGCAGGTGGTGAGCGGCAGAGGGTAAGGGGCAGGAGGCGCGTGCGGGCGTGTGATGGCGCTGGCATCGCGGAGCAGCAGAGGGTAAGGGAGATGAGGAGTGTACCCGGTGAGGGCGCTCGCATCGCGGAGCTCGCTCAGCGATGCGAGTACGGGAACTGATATCGCACGCCGTCGCCACTTCTCCCGTTCGAGACGCGTCTCCGTACAAGGACTTGTACACCCTTGCCTACACCGGAGACGGAGTCTTTGTGGTGACCGTGTACCTCGCGCCCAACCTCGCTCGGGACGCCGTCGCCGCGAAGCTGGACACGGCTATGGAAAGTGTGCGTGTTCGCTCCCTCTGATCCCATTGTCTTGGTCGGCGACTTCAACGTTGACGTGCGCAAGAAGAGAGGCGAGTGGCTGGTGGAGTACATGCAGAGCAAGCACTCTATGCATTGTCTCTCTGCCGCCTCCGACAACACGTGCCCCACTACCATTCACGGGAGTTACATTGATCTGGCCTTTACGCGAAACTGTGCCGCGCGTAGGCTTCTCAAAGACCCTTTGATCGTGCACTTTAAGCGACCACAAGGCGGTGATTGTGGCCGTCAGGTACAACGATAACACGAGCAGGTGCTAACGTAGGAATAAATAATGCTTACGTGCACACTCTCGTATCTCTTCATTAATTAATCGCACAGTCATCGGGTGCACCCAAATGCCTTCGCATTTCCTCACGATCCCCTTCGGGGAGGTGCAGCTTTTTTTTTACTTGCCAGCCTACTAGTTCGCTTCCTTCAAGTGTGCGCACACCGAAACGCCAAAAAAAGCACATGGTGCCACTTCTGCAGTCGTCGTGGAAGGACCTAGCGATAACATCGGGACTAAAAAACGTAATATGTCCTAGCTGTGAGCTGTGCGCGCCGCAGTAAATGCCTTGGTTCCAGGGGGGCCACATTTGGCCCGTAAAATCCCATATATATATATATATATATATATATATATATATATATATATATATATATATATATATATATATATATATATTGTAGAGAAGAATTGGAACGTTGTAATGGGCCGTCCTCTCCAGCGCCTTCTAGTGGGTCGCCCTCTTCGCCTCTTGTCGGAGAGCACGCCCCTCGTGCTCGTGCTCGTGAGACTCTGCGAGTCTGCGCTCTGTCGTTGTGCATCGTCGCCGTCAATCCCGCCGTCAATAAACGCCTTAACAAAGTGGTGGAGAGTGCTGTACCGTCACCGCAACTTCAGTCTCCATTCGATGCCCCTGGAGCTTCGATCCCGTACCGTGCCATCTACCATGCCGCAAGACGCCGCTCAGCAAACGCCGCCTCCTGCTCCGACCGCTTGTCCCGGTGTCCCCCGTATCCGCGACCCTCCTGTCTTCACCGGCGCGGATGGCACTGACGTGGAGGACTGGCTCGCGATTTACGAACGGGTGAGTGTTCCCAATAAATGGGACGAAGCAGGCAAGCTGACCAACTTGGTTTTCTACCTCGCGGGTGTGGCAGGCATGTGGTACAACAACCATGCATCCGATTTCCCCACGTGGTCCGATTTCAAGACCGCCATCGTCAACGTGTTTGGCCGCCCTGCCGTTCGTAAGCTTCAAGCCGAACAGCGCTTACGTGAACGAGCTCAGCAGGCAGGGGAATCGTTCACGAGCTACATCGAAGACATCCTTGACCTGTGCAAGAAAGCCGACGCGAGCATGTCGGAGTCTGACAGAATCAGGAATGTTCTGAAAGGCATCGACGACGATGCCTTCACTATGCTGCTGGCCAAAAACCCTCGCACAGTGGCAGAGGTCATTACCCTGTGCCAAAGCTACGAAGAGCTGCGCCGGCAGCGCTTGATGACCCGTCGACCGCCATCACGCGATGCTGATCTCGCAGGCTTGTCGGCAATTCCTGACCACTCCACTTTGCTCGCCGAAATCAAGTCGTTCGTGCGTGAGGAAATTGCCCGCCAGGTCTCTCTACTGGCTTTCACTCCACCGCAGCATGTTGACCAGCCGCCAACTACACTTCTGCCTCCTCTCCGCCGAGCGATTCAGCAAGAAATCGCGGAGGTCATTCCCGAATACCACCAGCCGCATCTAGTGCCTGCACCACTAAGCTACGCGCAAGCTGTAGCCAGGCCGCCCCCAGCGATTCCTGTGGCTGGCCCGCGGAGTTACGCCGAAGCCGTCGTCGGACCACAGGCCTTCGACGTGGCTGTCCCGCCTACATACGTCGACGTCGCCCCCAGGCCCCGACAGCTGCCCACAATGCACTCATTTCAGCAGCCGCCTCGTCCATCCCGTTCTGCGACATGGATGGGACCCGCGAACCGCTGGCGCACTTCCGACAACCGCCCCATTTGCTTTGCGTGCGGTTGCGCCGGTCACGTCGCACGCTACTGCAATCGCGTGCAGCCGCCTCGGGTCGCATCAACCCTGACCAGCTCATCAAGCAGCCCTTATTATGACCAAGCGCCGCCAATGTCACCGACGTCCCGCCCCGCACCATCTACCCGCCGTTCACCGTCTCCACGACGTCGCTCACTGTCGCCGATGCGGCCACGTCCGGGCTCACGCGACCAGGAAAACTAGTCGTCGCAGTCCACGAGGCAAGGGCTGCGACGCTATCGAACTGCGAAAGCCCTCAGCGAAGCCCCTCGAACGTGATTGACGTGTTTGTGGACAGTGTTCGCGCATCCGCCCTTATCGACACTGGAGCCGCCGTATCCGTTATGGACGCCAAGTTTAGCCGACTACTGCGAAAAGTGACGACGCCGCTTTCGGGGCTCTCCCTCCGTACAGCCAGTGCCCAAAGTATCCACCCAACAGCGGTCTGCACAGCTCGCGTCATTATTCAAGATGCTCTGTACGCCGTCGAATTGATCATAATTCCTGCCTGCTCTCACGACGTCATCCTAGGGTGGGATTTTCTCTCCCGCCACGACGCCGTCATTCATTGCGCACCAGCCGAAATAGAGCTCTCACCATTCTCTGAATTGGCGCCGGCAGACAGTCCATCGGCTGCGGGCAAGGTACTTGTCAAAGACGACACCAAGGTGCCTGCAAACTCGTCGACGGCGGTGTCAGTGTACTGCGCCAGTCTCTCCGACACCGTTGCACTTCTCTCGCCATCTGACCGTGTTTGCACGAGGAAAGGCATGCTGGTGCCTTTCGCGACCGTGCAAGTCACTCAGGGCAGTACGTCAATTTTTGTTATCAACCCATCTCCGTACAGTGTCATGTTGGTCCAAGGGGAATGTCTCGGCAGCGTGGAACCCCTCGAAGACGCACAAGTTATGGACGAACCAGATGAAATGCACTGCCACAGTTCCAGTACGCTCAGCGCTGTTTCGACATCTGGTTCATCACCCGCTGATGTCTTTGGTTCCTCCATTGCTGACGACCTTACACCGGTCCAGCGTTCCCAGCTTCTGGGCCTGTTGGACGAATTTCGCTCTTCTTTCGATGTCGCTCAAACTTCTCTCGGCCGCACTTCCGCCGTTACGCATCGCATCGACACTGTCGCCCAGCCGCCACTGCGGCAACGTCCATATCGCGTATCTCCCACAGAACGCCGTGTAATCAACGAGCAAGTCGACGACATGCTGCGACGCGATGTTATTCGACCATCTAACAGCCCCTGGGCGTCTCCTGTCGTACTTGTTGCGAAGAAGGACGGTTCTGTGCGGTTCTGTGTAGACTACCGACGACTCAGCAAGATCACTCGTAAGGACGTGTATCCACTACCGCGAATAGACGACGCGATTGACAGCCTGCAAGGAGCAGAATTCTTTTCATCTCTCGATTTGCGCTCAGGGTACTGGCAAGTACCCATGGCTGATGACGCTCGACCGAAGACCGCCTATGTCACGCCCGACGGCTTGTACGAATTCAACGTCATGCCGTTTGGGCTGTGTAATGCGCCCGCCACCTTTGAGCGCATGATGGATACCGTTCTGCGCAACCTGAAATGGCACACATGCTTGTGCTACCTCGACGACGTCGTTGTTTTCGCTCCGGACTTCTCCACACATCTTCAACGCCTGCGGCATGTTTTGACGCGTTTGAGCGACGCCGGTCTACAACTGAATCTAAAGAAGTGCCGATTTGCAGCACGGCAGCTGACAATACTCGGTTACATCGTGTCCAAGGACGGTATTCTTCCCGATCCAGCCAAGCTTCGGGCCGTGACCGAGTTCCCCAAACCTACGTCCGTCAAAGAGCTGCGCAGTTTCGTAGGACTGTGTTCCTACTTTCGGCGTTTCATTCGAAACTTCGCGACCGTCATATCGCCGCTGACGAAGCTCCTCGGAAGTAACGGGTCCCTCAGTTCATGGTCGTCAGAGTGCGACGACGCTTTCGCGAAGCTCCGTCGTCTGTTGACGTCGCCTCCCATACTACGCCACTACGACCCTACGGCCCCTACAGAGGTACACACAGACGCCAGCGGTGTTGGCCTTGGCGCTGTCCTTGCGCAGCGCAAACCAGGGTTCCCTGAATATGTCGTGGCGTATGCAAGTCGTACGCTCACCAAAGCCGAGACCAATTACACCGTCACCGAAAAGGAATGCCTAGCGATCATCTGGGCCCTTACGAAGTTCCGACCTTATTTGTATGGTCGCCCATTTGATGTCATCACCGACCACCATGCCCTCTGCTGGTTGTCATCATTGAAGGATCCATCAGGCCGCCTCGCCCGCTGGGCACTTCGCCTACAGGACTACGATATCCGCGTGCTGTACCGCAACGGACGCCAGCATGCTGACGCCGACGCACTCTCGCGCTCCCCCTTGCCTGACGACAACACCCACAGCTCAATGTCTCACAATGCCCTTTCTTCCATCGACGTTCACACTATCGCTACCGAACAGCGCAAGGATCAATGGATCGCTTCACTGCTAGACTTGCTGACTGATCCTTCGGCAACACCATCCACTCGCGCGTTGCGTCGTCAAGCCCACCATTTCTCCATTCGCGACGACCTCCTCCACCGACGCAATTACAACGCCGACGGCCGCCAGTGGCTACTAGTAATACCCCGCAGTCTGCGTTCTGAAATATGCGAATCGTTCCACGCTGATCCGCAGTGTGCGCACTCTGGGTATCGAAAACATACCACCGCATTCGCCAACGGTACTTTTGGCGAGGCATGTACCGCTACGTGCAGAAGTTCGTTCGCTCCTGCATCGATTGTCAGCGCCGCAAAGCTTCAACGCACCAGTCACCAGCAGGTCTGCAACCTTTACCTTGCCCTGATCGGCCGTTTGGGCGCGTTGGCATCGATTTGTATGGGCCACTCCCTCTGACTTCGGCTGGTAACCGCTGGGCCATCGTCGCTGTAGACCACCTTACGCGATACGCCGAAACTGCCGCCCTCCCAGCGGCTACAGCGCGCGATGTAGCCTCCTTTCTGCTCCGCCGGTTCATGCTGCGCCACGGTCCACCCCAGGAGCTGCTCAGCGATCGAGGCCGTGTCTTCCTGTCGGAAGTCGTCGAAGCCATCCTCAAAGAGTGCAACGTTGTTCACCGCAAAACTACTGCTTACCACCCGCAGACGAATGGGCTCACGGAACGCTTTAACCGCACGCTCGGCGACATGCTCTCGATGTATGTCGCCGCCGATCACACAAATTGGGATTCCATTCTACCTTTCGTCACCTACGCCTACAATACCGCCCCTCAAAGCACCACTGGTTTCTCACCATTTTTCCTATTGTACGGCAGGCACCCGTCGCACACAATCGACACAATCCTTCCATACAAGCCGGATCGATCTGAGTGTGCGCCTATTTCTGCCACAGCCAGACTTGCTGAGGAGTGTCGCGAGCTTGCGAAGACCTTTACTACGCAGGACCAAGAGCGGCAGAAAAGCATCCGCGGTGAGACCAACACTTCTGTACCCACGTTCCTACCCGGAGCACTCGTATGGCTCTCGATCCCTACCACTGCAATTGGCCTCTCTTCCAAACTGCTGCCCAAATACGAAGGCCCCTACCGTGTCGTCGAACGCACATCCCCGGTCAACTACCTGATTGAACCCATCGACCCATCTTCCGACATGCGCCGTCGAGGGCGCGACATTGTCAACGTGGAGCGCCTCAAGCCCTACCATGACCCGCTCGTAGTGACCAGCTGCTAGGTCGCCAGACGGCTCCCTTTTCGTACCCGGGGTAATTGTAGAGAAGAATTGGAACGTTGTAATGGGCCGTCCTCTCCAGCGCCTTCTAGTGGGTCGCCCTCTTCGCCTCTTGTCGGAGAGCACGCCCCTCGTACTCGTGCTCGTGAGACTCTGCGAGTCTGCGCTCTGTCGTTGTGCATCGTCGCCGTCAATCCCGCCGTCAATAAACGCCATATATATATATATATATATATATATATATATATATATATATATATATATATATATATATATATATATATATATATATATATATATATATATATATATATATATATATTGTGAGCGCTGACTATATAGTTCATCTTCATCTGTACAGAAACCATTGTAATCATCATCTTCGTTTGTCACGCGAGCTGCGCCGCTTTGGACATTGAAATATAACCTTTCGATTACTGAACTGGGCGTCGTCTCATAAGTGGTGGATAGTGCTGTGGTTCCCACGTCCTCTTGCTCTACCGGTCACCCCTGGAGCTCCATCCTGGTCGACGGTTGTGCTCGCAAACGACAGTGATGGCACAAAACAACGCATCCGCTGCCGCAACCGCTTCTGCTCAGCCAGTTGGGCCTAACTACACAGTGAGTACGTCGCAATGAGACCCTCCGGTATTTTCCGGCCTTCGCGGTGAAGACGTCGAGGAGTGGCTTGATAATTATGACAGAACCAGTGTTTGTAATTATTGGGACGAGGCCCACAAACTACGCTACGTTCCTTTTTACCTCAGGGAAGTGGCTAAAACCTGGTTCTACAACCATGAAAGTGACTTTCCTGATTGGGCAGCCTTCACGGCACAACTCCGTCAGATATTTGGTACATCTGCAGGACGCTCTGAGGTAGCGAAACAGAAGCTCGCAACCCGCATCCAAGGGCCCGACGAATCATATACGTCGTATATTGAAGACGTTCTGGCTCTCTGTCGCCGTGCCCAAAGTGACATGACGGAGGCCGATCGCATCCGTCACATACTAAAAGGCGTGAACTCTGTGGCCTTCAATGCTCTCGTCATTCAGAGCCCAAATACAGTTCAGGATATAATCACCACATGCCAACGCCTGGACGTGCTCTATTCCATGCGCCTTCCACACGCCTCCTCTGACGCTCGTTTTGCTGGAGAACATGAATTGCGAGCCCTGATCCGCACCATTGTCAGAGAGGAACTTCACGGCCTTGTTCCGGGCAACACAGCCACTTTGCCTGTCCGCTCTGCTCCTCCCAACCTGCGTGAAATTATCAAGGACGAACTGGCATCGATGACAAGCGTCGCACGTGCCCCGTCTTCTGTACCCTTTCGCATGCCTTCGTACGCAGAAGTTGCATCACGGGCCCCTGCACCAATCTCATCTGCGCCTGCGGACGTTGGGTGCGACCATTTGGCGTCGATGGCAACACAGGCACCAGTGCAACCACACTACTCTACCTGGTGTCCTTCGCGCCCCGTCTGATTCTACTGTGGCATACGGGGCCATATAGCCCGTTTCTGCCGCCGCCGTCAGCAGGATGAACGACGTGGCTATTCTGCTTATGAAAGGGACTTTGCCCCAAGATCTGATGCCTACGCTCCAGCACCGTATCCATCCTTCTCACGTCGGTCGCCTTCACCTCCACTGTCCCAAGCCATGCCTCGTCCTTCTCGTTCACCTCGCCGCCGTTCTCCGTCACCATTTCGGCGTACGACATCACCCTTGCGTCCTGCTCCGATCTCTCTTGACAGCCACTCGGAAAACTAGAAGCTGTAGTTTTTGGAGGGGAAACTGCTCGTTGTCGAAACGTCACAACTCCTCCGTCTGGCCCAGCAAATTTACTGCCTGTTTTGTGGAAGGTGTTTGTGTTGACACCCTTGTAGACACTGGAGCCGCAATTTCAGTCATTAACCGCGAATTGTGTTTTCGTCTACGGAAAGTGCAAACTCCTTATGTCGGTCCCCTGTTATGCGGCGCTAATGACAATCCGATTTGCCCGACCGGACAGTGTACTGCGCGCGTTCTCATCGACGGAGTCCGCCATCATGTACAGCTGGCTGTGCTTTCTTCATGCGCTCATCAGATAATCTTAGGCTGGGACTTCCTATCGGCTTCGTCGGCTGTCATTTCGTGCGGTCAACCTCTCATTCGTATTACGGACACTGAGCTTTCTTCTGCTGCCGATTTTTCACCGCCCAACCTTGTCACAGCTGCGGATTTTCTCCTGCCTTCAGGGCAAGAACGTGTACTTACGATCAGGTCACGAGACGTTATAGATGGCGACGCGGTGGTTACACCTTGCCAGCGCTGTATTTCTCGAGGCATCGCCATCGCATCTCTTCTAGTGCGGTTCACACGTGGTTATGCAAGCATCACCGCCTACAACACGACGCCAGAAGCCCTACTGCTGCCAGAGGGGACTACTGTTGCCAGCATTACCGAAGACGCACCGGTATGTGTCGTTACTGTTTCAACTGACTCGTCATTTCCAAAGAGTACGCCCGCGGAAGGTTCATCGCGTGCTCTAAAGGCCGCTTTGAGTACAGATCTCAATCCGACCCAGACTGATGCCTTGCTGACCATAATAATGAAACACAACGCTTGCTTTGACGTTTGTTCCGATGGCCTGGGTCAAACAACAGTGGCCGCTCATCGCATCGACACAGACGGATCTCGTGTCATTCGTCGCCGCCCTTACCGTGTATCAGCTTCTGAACGCAAAGTTATAGAAGAACAAGTCAACGATATGCTCGCACGCAACATTATCAGGCCTTCGGCAAGCCCGTGGTCTTCTCCTGTTGTGCTCGTTAAAAAAAGGATGGCTCGGTGCGATTTTGCGTTGATTATAGAGCGCTGAACAATAATACTCGTAACGACGTCTGTCCCATGCCTCGGATCGACGACGCTCTTGATACTTTACAAGGTGCCGAGTACTTTTCGAGCCTCGACTTGCGCTCTGGTTATTGGCAGATCCCGATGCACGAGTCCGATAAAGAGAAGACTGCATTTGCCACACCTGATGGACTCTTTGAATTCAATGTAATGCCTTTTGGCCTCTGCAATGCCCCAGCCACATTCGAACGAATGATAGATACGGTACTGCGTGGATTAAAATGGAAGACTTGCCTTTGCTACCTGGACGACATCGTCATCTTTTCGTCCAGCTTCTCATAGCACCTGGAACGGCTAGACGAAGTTCTGACCTGTCTAGCTAAGGTCGGTCTCCAGCTAAACACTAAGAAGTGCCGGTTTGCCAGCCGCAGCATCAAGGTATTAGGTCACGTTGTCAACAGACATGGCATTGAGCCCGATCGCGACAGGGTTGCTGCAGTACTGCACTTTCCTGCACCAACCACACCTAAAGACCTTCGCAGCTTCCTCGGCTTAGCGTCGTACTTCCGCCGCTTTGTGCGTGATTTCGCCACTATTGCAGCTCCTTTGCACAAGCTTTTGACCGCGAGCGCAACTTTTGTCTGGTCGGATGAATGCGCCGCCGCTTTTCACACTCTCAAGCGATGCCTCACATCGCGGCCAGTGCATCGGCATTTCGACCCTGCAGCGTCTACTGTCCTACACACTGACGCAAGTGGACATGGCATCGGTGCCGTCCTGCTGCAGCGGAACCACGCTTCCGAAGAACAAGTCGTGGCCTACGCGAGCCGCACTCTTTCTCCTGCTGAGCGAAATTACAGCATCACCGAACAAGAATGCCTCGCTGTCGTGTGGTCCGTGCAAAAGTTTCGCCCTTATTTATACGGCCGGCATTTCACAATCGTCACTGACCATCATGCTCTGTGTTGGTTATCGTCTCTCAAGAATTTGTCGGGACGCCTTGGCCGTTGGGTACTGCGTTTGCAAGAGTATGACTACAGTGTCACATATAGGTCGGGTCGGCAACACCAAGATGCTGACGCTTTGTCGCGGTGCCCGCTCTCGCCAAGCGCCCAAGTGTCGCCTTCAATCTATTCATCACCGACAAGCCAAGTGACCAAGCCGACGGCCGGTAGTCCGAAAGAGTCCGTTGCCTCAGTGGACATTCTTTCATCCACAGATCTCACCTCGCTCCAACATGCGGATACATACTGCCGCACAATCATCGATCGGCTTACTGGCTTATCCCGTGCCCCCAACAGCCGCTTAAGACGACAGCTTGAACGTTTTAAACTTCAAGATGGAACGTTATGTAGGCACATTTACCACCCTCTCGGTAACCAATGGGTTCCAGTCGTCCCTCGTTCGCTTCGTCTCCATGTTTTACAAGCCCTGCACGACGACCCGACAGCTGGCCACTTGGGTTTTCACAAGACTTACGAGCGCATCAAAACTCGGTGCTTTTGGCCTGGCCTCTCAACAAGTGTGGCGAAGTACGTCGGTTCCTGCGCGTCATGCCAACACCGAAAACGTACCACATCTCTTCCCGCAGGCCCTTTACAACCTCTGCCGTGCCCGTCCGCTCCCTTTTACTTCGTGGGCATCGACTTATACGGACCCCTCCCGCATACGCCAGCCGGTCACCGCTGGATTGTTACTGCCGTGGACCACCTAACTCGCCTACGCGGAGACGGCAGCTCTTCCCTCTGGTGCTACCTCGGAAGTAGCCGATTTTGTCCTGCGCGCCATTATTTTGCGCCACGGTGCCCCTTGTGTTCACCCTAGTGACCGTGGCAAGACATTTCTTTCCCATGTTCTTGCTGAAGTCCTCCAGGCCTCTAACACCGTACATAGGACCACATCAGCATATCATCCGCAAACAAATGGTCTTACAGAGCGTTTTCATCGAACTTTGTCCGACATGATATCCATGTATGTTCAGCCAGATCACAAAAACTGGGACACATGTACTCCCTTTCGTCACGTTTGCATATAATACTGCCATACAACGCACGACGAATTACAGCCCGTTTTTCGTCGTGTTTGGTCGTGAACCGACTTTTGTTCTGGACACCACATTTTTATCCACGCCCTCTGTTCCATCTTCGTCCCTTCCAGAAGAGTTCGCTGCTCGCGTCGCCCGCTGCCGTGAAATTGCCCGCGCCAACAGTACAAGAGGAAAGTCCGTTTTGACGCGAAACGTCGAGTTGTTTCGTTCCGTCCAGGCGACGAAGTCCTCCAGTGGACACCTGTTTGTACCCCTGGGCTCTGTGAAAAATTTCTTCATAGATATCTCGGTCCATACACCGTGCTGGAAAGGACATCTGCCGTGAGCTATCGCGTCGCTCCAGCCAGCGCGGCTACTGATCGTCGTCGCCGCAGCACCGAGATCGCTCATGTCTCTCGCCTGAAACCATATATTCGGCGTTCCTACCCTTAACCTGCTGCCCGCTTTCGCGAAGGGGGAAAATGGTGTGAGCGCTGACTATATAGTTCATCTTCATCTGTACACAAACCATTGTAATCATCATCTTCGTTTGCCACGCGGGCTGCGCCGCTTTGGACATTGAAATATAACCTTTCGATTACTGAACTGGGCGTCGTCTCATAATATTATATATATATATATATATATATATATATATATATATATTGTGATGAAGAAACAGAGAAGCAAGAGACAACGCCCGTTCGTGGGCCGGCTGTTCTTATTCTGAACCTCGTTCTTCTCTTCTTCGCGCATCCTGCTCTCGCGCCAGAGCCCCGTTGTCGTTCTTCGTCATTACACTCGGCCACGACTGCGAGCGGCCGCAGCTGCCGACAGTGTCTCTGGTGGGCGGCATTGGCTGCATCGAGGTGGCCGATTTCGGCCACGCAGTGGCTTGGTTTCATGAGGTGCCAAACGTAGTTCAGGCGGGCGGCATTGACTGTGTCGCGGTGGTCGGTGTTGTATACGCCGTGACTTGTCCTGCTGAGGTGCCAAACATTCTGGTGGACGACACTGGCTGTACCGGGGTGGTCGTTGCAGGTCTCTTCCACGCTGTGAATGCATGTGGTCACCTGTAAAATATGGAGCTAGCAGGTGGTACTGGCTGATGCGGAGTTGTCGCATCGGTTGCAGATGATCATGATTATCCTGACGCAGTTGGGAAGACACGGCAGCGAATCTGGGCTGCAGTGCCACGACAGTCCACACTGAGCGGGGACGTCTGCGCCGTTCGCTGTGCGTGAATGGGCGACGGGGTGTTCCACTAGACATCTGTGGTATCGCAGAGCAGAGTTCACGTACTGGCTTGTGAGGCAAGTCGTGCTCTTGCGGTATTGCTGATGTCGTACTGGCGAACGAGCTGGTGGTTCTTGACAATGTTGGACGTGCGGTCAAGGCATCATGGTCAAACCCATTGTAATCAGGTGCAAACATGGGTTGCACCAGTAGGTTCTCGATGTCATCGTCCCCAGGCGGCATGAGCACAGGCATTTCAGGTTCTTTTACTGAGACGGCACTTGGCAATTGGCGAGAGTCGTCCCACTCGGCCAATGTCTGCGGTGACGTTCGGGAATTATGTGACTCCTGGCTGTTGGCCATACCGAGAGTGGTGGCTAGTGCATCGTCTCCGGCTTGTAGCGAGGGAGGTGAAGTCGTCACACAGTAGGCCGACGCCTCCAGGCACTCTAGCACTGGCCAACTTGGAGGCCGGCTCGCCGGCTGCTGTGGCTCGGAGACGGTCTTGGTCTGTGTCAAGGGTCGTTGTGGGGCAGTTATCGACGCGGAGTCTGACACCTGTGGGGAGGAGGACACCTTGCGGCTAGTGCGGACGACTGCCGCAGGGCACTCCGTAAAGCTGTCCGTGGAGCAGCTACAGGGCACAGCTGTACCAGGGGGGCGCTGCGCCTCGCGAGCTGTATGTCCGCTGGAGGGCAGGTTGTTGAACGCCCGAGCTGCAGCCCCGAGGTGGAACCTCTCCTGAGCTGCATCCTCGGTAACGGTCAGATTGGCCTCGGTGGTCGCATAGAAGTTGGAGGGTGTCCGGCCAAAAGCAGCAATGAGCTTGAAGCTCCACTCCGTCCAGGACTGCTGCCGCACGCCTTCGAATCTATGCCACGCCGCGGCAGCATGCCGAAGGCGGTCAATGGCCACGCACCATTTCCGTTGGTCCGTCCACGCTTGGCGAGCTCCAAGAGCGTTGATGGTGGCCACCCAATGGTCGGCGTCGTCCTGGAAGCCGCGGAACTCCGGCAGTTCGCAGGCAGCCAGTGATGGTGATACGGCAGCCGAAACTCCGGAGCATGACGACGCCAAGCAGCCTAGTTGGTATAAGAGCTCCGTGAGGGCATTCAGGAGTTTTCTGCGGCTCTCGGGTGAGTGGTGGCGGACAAGACGGCCGCGTGCGTCGAGTCGAGGATCCCGTCGATGACGTACTGCCTGGCTGCTGAGGAGGTCCATAGTATGCCGCAAGCTTGTAAAAGGGACAGCTTGTCGTAGATGTAAGTTGCGACGTCTTCAGTTGCACCTTGCCGGCGTGACCGCATGGTCATGAAACGATCGTCATAAGCGCTCGGAAACGGCTCAAACGCGGACGTCAGGGCCGCGCTCCATGTCAGCCAGGTAGTGTAAGCGCTGCCTTCGAATCGATGCCATGCTTGGGCGGATCCTCGCAGACGTCCTTCGGCGACGGATTTCTTGATTGTGTCACTCCAAGAGTGTTTAAGAGCAACCGAGTTTACGACGCTTACCCATCTCGCGGGGTCATCCTTAAACCCATGAAAACATGGAATTTCGTTCTCAGTGGACGATCCATGTGGGGCGCACCCAAAGCCGGATGTCTTGAGCTCTTGAGCGAACATCGAGAAGGCTTGGGAAATCGCTTCGCCGCAATCATGACGCGGAGCCGCCGTGGAGGCCTGGACGCCGTCCGTGGTCGGTGGCAAGTCCGTGAGTACTCGGCCACTTCGGAGTGTAGTGGAAGCAGGGATGTCGGGGTCGGTAGTTCGCGACTGCGCCATTGTGATGAAGAAACAGAGAAGCAAGAGACAACGCCCGTTCGTGGGCCGGCTGTTCTTATTCTCAACCTCGTTCTTCTCTTCTTCGCGCATCCTGCTCTCGCGCCAGAGCCCCGTTGTCGTTCTTCGTCATTACAATATATATATATATATATATATATATATATATATATATATATATATATATATATATATATATATACATATGTGTGTGTGTGTTATTATTATTAGTAGCAGACGTTCCGCGGCGCGGAAAGCACTGATGTCATTTGCTTTTCTAATATCGACATATGCAATGAGATTACCAAGCAGCGATGTCTTCTACGCTCTAGTTCGGCGATCCAACGCCCTCATAAATGCTCCCTATAAATGTTATGAGCTAATAAACATCCAGATATCGAACTGCTGTAGAATAGACCCAGAGAACTGAACGGACAACAGATGCGGTTTATGTTTTCTCGGAAACAGAATGTAATCATTAGAGAGAGAAAACATACGTCGCCGATTTCAATACTTGGTTACATCACTTGATTACGCCTGACACCGAACGCGGCACGAAATTGCAGCGCGCATGAGTACCGCAAATGAAAGGTGCTGGATAATCTTATCACATAGGTCGATTTGAGAAAAACCGACGCAAAGCGTGTCTTCCGCGCCGCAGAGCGTCTGGGACGAAGGCCTAGAGTGCGGCGCGCACCGAGCACTGCCAGATGAAATTGTGTACTTATGTCACAATATTATCGCTCAGTGTATCCGCGGCGACTGCAGTAGTGACACCTTGCGCTTTTTCCGACATATCGGTACGCGCGCACTTGAAGGGAGCGAAAGAGCAGGCTGGCAGTAAAAACGCACATGCTGAGTGCGTGCGCTCGAGCTTCGCAGGCAGCCGTCAGAAGGCGCCGTGGCGCTGTTTGCCACGCGCTCCCGTCGTCTCTAATATTTTGACCACCACTGTATTCCTATGATACAACAATCGTGTCGGGCTAACATCAGTTGTGGTTCCAGTGTTGGCCACGCTTCTTTAACAGTGTAATAAACATTACGCATGTACTTCCTATGACTCAGCAAGCTATTGCCAAGAGTGTTATTTTGATGTATTCGGGCTTCACCTGCAAAGACTGTTTGTGACGCTCCGCGCAGACAACGCCGCCATGTTTCAGAAGATTCACGATTGTTTTTGATCATTCCGTTAAGACTACGCAGGACGCAAATTGTCTAGTTTTTCGAGAGATTACGCAGCCACCAGCGCTAACGTTGGCATATTCGATAAGACACCTATAAAAGCCGATGTGCGTTACCGATTGCCACATTACCAAAGGCGAACGCTCTGTTCGCCGCTATCAGTTCATAGTGTGTATCGTTTGTAGTTGGACTGTCCGTCAGCCGGATCATTTCTTCATTGTACACAGTGGTCCACTGTTAAAGGAAACACCGGAACGTGTGGAGGCAGCTGCGCGTCACTTCCGGCCAGCAGCTGCAACGAGTTTCGCGCATGCGCAGTGCGCGCTGTGGGCCACGCTCTTCCGTCGTCTGCTGCCCTCTGCTTCCGCGCTTCGAATTGTTGCGGAGCGAACCGTTGACGCGACGAAAGAACAGTGGGCACGGTGCTCACTGCACCTGTTCCAAACTCGTTGCAGCCGCCGGCCGGTGGCCGAGCTGCCGCCCCACGCTCCAATGTTCCCTTTTACTTTGGACCGCAGTGTGCATGCTGATGTTCTCGTTCTGAACCTATACACGGGTCTCTAAAAGAGTTTCAGCTCTTTGCTTCCGGACGACACTCGTGAAGGTGTCCAAGAAACCAGCGCGAAAACTTGCCAGGTCATGAGCGGGGGCTCTCGGTTCTCGAACCGTGCTCGAGCGGAGTCTTCCAAGGTGAAATACACGTACCGTAGCTTGTCGTGATCAGTCGTGTTGTTGAAAAGAGCGACGCGGTCGTACCTTTGAAGCCAACTTTCCGGGACTTCGAGCGGTGACCTCGGAATGTAGATGGCTTTCTAGGTTGTTCTAGCAGCACAGGTACTGGCGCCAAGGGTGCTGTTGCCGTCACTGATGATGGTGATAGTCGGGGTCTTCCTGGACCTGTCGGATAGAGGCCCATACTCCGGTGGTAGACCTTGTTGCCTTCGGCTAGCTCGCTGGTCGCGGCTGGCGTCGATGTCTTCTCCGCGATGTGGGCTGGGTTCGCGGCTTGACGCGGGCGTTCGATACTTGGACGAACAGCACCTCCACCAGATGTCACCGGATTGTGACATTGACGAAGGAAGCAGTCGGCATGTTCAAGATCAACTCTTTATTTGGCCGAACCTGTGGCCTAGAAACGGAAAATCAAAGTAATACACAGTATACACTGATAGCGGCGAACAGAGCATTGACCTTCCATAATGTGACAAACGGTAAATCACGTCGGCTTTTAGAGGTGTGCTGTCGAATATTTCAGCGTTATCGCTGGTGGCAGCGTAGTCTCTAGAAGAAAGTGGACCAGTCGCGTCCAGCGCGCTATGTTAATAGAATGAACTAAAACACTAGGGGAGCTTCTGAAACATCGCGGCGTGGTCTGTGTGGAAGGTTGCAAACAGTCTTTGCGAGTGAAGCCCGAATACATCAAAATAACACGCGTGGCAATATTATGACGTCAGCATATGAAGAATTTTTGCATCACTCGCCTGAGGAGAGCTATAGGTGGGCTAATTGGTGTTCATCATGGTACTGCGTGCTCGACGTCTTGTGTCCTTCATATTATTCCTTCTGTACTGCGTCTGTGTGTGACAACTAAGCGCGCTTTTGAAGGTGCATCGCTCGCGTTAACGCTGACACCGCTGGACGAGACTCCACCGACGGTCAATTTTCGCGCTCGATGAGGCATCTAAGGCTTTCGCATTCATACATCCACTGCGAAGAGAAAACAGATGCCTTCCGCCTTGGAGTCGTCGTAGGCGAATGCACAAGGGGGCATGTGAGTTTTTCGAATCTCGTGTGAGTAGTTTGTATTGTTTGGACGATTAGATATAGCTGGGAATATAACCGAGGAGAATCCAGAGTTCTGTGCTAAAAATGAATATTTTCGATGAATCGTTTCTGAAGACAAGTCTGCCGCTGTCCAAACATTTTGTGTGCCTGATATCTTCCTTGGAGCTGTTTAGAAATTGAAATATAAACTCAAGTGAAAAAAAATGACCGCGTATCTGCCTGCTTCGCTGCAAATGTCGTCTAAAGACGATAGAAGAGGCGCTGCGTGAGATATGGACGCCATCTGGCAATACGTCGGGAAACATGAGTGCTGTGTTGCGGGTTGGTAGTCCCGGCGCAGCAGCAGGCGAAGACCGGCAGTGACCAACGCGACCGGCGGGGACGCCAGCCAGCCCGAACACGCGGTTTGGCGCGAAGCGCCGAAGCAGAAGAAACGTCCGCACTCAACGAGTACTCTCCACGCACTCTTTTATTTACGCGTCGCCTGCGTAAAACAGGAATGCCAGAGCGGAGCCCCTTGGCATTCGTACAGTGCAATACAGAACCGAAACGGAAACACAACGATGAGCTCGTGCAGAGGGCACCGAGGAAGGCACGTTTCAGCGCAGTCTCATTTTCAGCGCAGCTTAAGAAACTAGGGTCTTTAGAATTACGTATGTACGCATTTTCTATTAAAGGAACACACCACCTAATACTTGCCTAGTGATGTTGCGCCTCAGATATGCGTAATGTTTGCTTTTTGATCGACAATGTACACAAGTACAGGGCTGACGCGCTGGAGTTTTGAGTACTGTGGCGGAGCTTGGCGGCGTGCGCCGAAGTTGCTGGGGTAGTCAAAAATGGACGCCGACCGGCGAGTTACGCAGTTCTCAGTTGCTTTGAGTGTTTTACTTAATTTTGCGCGTAGTTTTCAGGCTCAACAAGTGCTTAAAACGTACGCAGGAACTTGTCCGCTATGCCTGCAGAGTCTGACATGTTTGACGAGCGATCCCTCCTTCAACAAGCCGTGCCGAAAGCAGGTGGTCCGGGCGACGGCTCTGAGCAGCGCGCGGTCCCGAAGCGCGGTCGCCGCCGTTATTGTTGCGTGGTTAATTGCCTCGAAAGTGGGGGTAAGGATCCTAATGTGAGGTTTTACTGGTTCCCCTGAAAGCCGTACGAAGTGGAGCGACGGAACCGCTGGATACGTGCCGTCCGACGCGTGAAGTGAGTACGCGAGCAAAACGTGGTTTGCAACGCAACGTGCTGATTACTTTTCGTACGCGCGTGCACGGGGTTATATGTATATATTCCATGTGTGCAGTCCAGACGGCACGCCGCACGTGGCTGCCGACGGCGATCACGAGGATATGCAGCCGGCCTTTCGTGGGAAACGAGAAAAACGATGCCATGAGTCATCCTGCGTATGTGCCTACGATATTTCCGGCAGCTTACAGCCGGCTGCTTCCAGCGGCCGGCTGTAAACATTACGCGCCGTCGCTTCTCGATCGCCACCGCACGCTGACAGAATTTGACGAATTCCCTAGAAGAAAATGTTGAAAATTACGACCGTGCCTGGGGAAAAAGTGTGTTTGCGACTGAATGCGGCAGAAAACGGCACACGGCGCGAATGCGCTCATTCGGGCCGCCGATGGCTAGCCTTCGTCTCTGGACCTTTGTTGATTCCGTTTCGTCGTGTAATGCAAATCATTTCGGCTTTCTTAACAGCAATCTGTTCGTTTATGCACTGTCGTTATTCGCGCGAGCATGCCTCGTAAAACTTAACTCGAGTTCAACGTCGTATGAGATTCGCTGCACTTGCGAGTGGCAGCGCGCCGATATGGTTCCTTCAATCTCCTGCACGTCGTAAACATACTTTACGTTGACGAGCTTCTTGCGTTTACGCATATTGCTTGGCCTGAAGAACTCAGCCACGCCAGAAATTGGCCGAGATCCAAAGCGCAGTACAACCGACAGCGGCGGCTCCATTGCGCATCTGAGCTTAGTGCTGCATGCGGCCGCCAGTCTGACTACTCGAAACTAAAGAACTTATCGTAGGGGGCGCTTTTTACCACCGTTTTCGCAGCGCCGCCTAGGCGGCCAGTCAGGCCTATGAACCCAGTCAGCCGTTCAAGATGGCTGGTCCTTGGGCAAGTGGTTCAACTTTGGCCGAGTGGCTGAATCGAGTGACGTGCCGACAGACAGACAGACAGACAGACAGACAGACAGACAGACAGACAGACAGACAGACAGACAGACAGACAGACAGACAGACAGACAGACAGACAGACCAAACTTTCTCCGTTTAAGTATCCCAAGAAAGACTATCGTCTCTAATAACTTACCTATTATATGTGCATGGGCTCTGAACTGCTGCGAAGATTATACGCGACGTTACAGTAAAAGCCTAGGGCTCCTAAAAGTGAGCCTAATATTTCAGCTGCAGCTAAACGGTGGTATTGACCAAAGAGGTTTCTATCACCCAGTGGCAGGTGTAGAAACGCTGGCTGGGGAAGTTAAGAGTTCGCTACTAGCAAAGTAAATGCATGAAATGATGTGTTTTCAGAAAATGTAATAGAAGTCTTAGTAGATAGTCTTGCTAACTTTTCGAGCTGTGTGTATTAGATGCATTTTGCATAGTATTCATTCTTATATTATATTCTTTTGCGCAACCTGTCTTTTAACTGTGTGAATATACCGTTTTCTGTAGGAATCCACTGACCGGCAGAACAGACGGCATGAATATGTCATGTTATAAAAACATCACGCAGTCGAAGACAGCGAAAGAGCTCGCAACTCACTCATGTATAAATGTTCTAACTTGGCTAATAATACGCGGCGTAGAAAGTCCCTTCGATCTTTTAGCCAACATACATGTTACTGCTCCACAAATGGACGGCCAAATATGGCAAAGACATTTTAAATTTGATCTCAATAATGCAACAATAGTAGTAAGAAAAACAAGCCTGTCTCCTGGCAATTCTCCATGGAAGGTTAAGTGGGTAAGTCAATATTAATCTCTTCTAGGAATCCCTCACTAAACTTTGGACCAGTGGCCGTTCAAGCTTATGTTTGCCATTGATTGAATATCTGTACTAAATATATCCATATTTTGAATGAGGATTTACGGATACGGCGGACCTAAGCATCTATATCTTAACGAGCCTTCATTAGGTAACTTAGATATTGTAATTTAATTTAACTGCTCACGCCAGTGTACACGCAATTTTTATATTAAAGTCAAATGTAAAAAACATGTGCAGCTTCACATGACTTAACGTCGCGAAGGCTGATTAAATAGCGGTGCTAGTGGCATCTGCGCCTCTTTGCTCCACCTTCGCAAATGCTCGGCGCGATCTTGTTCCTTTCTCACCAATACTACATGTGCTCGAGTGTGCGCTATAACTGGTCGTCTCCGGCACAACCAATCGCGTTCATTCTCTCTCCTCTTCTCGACACCACATCAACCGCTCCTGCCATAGGTACATTTTTGCTTCTTCCTGTCGACCCAGTTTAACCCTCTCCACGTCGCTCACTCCCTTTTCTCTACCAGGATCAAATAGCTACACTACACTTTCCTTTCACCCACTTAGTTTCCTATGCTATCCGTCTCGTCAGGCTTCGATCTCGCAGCGGTGCTAGAAAGAGTGGTGAACGCATCCCCAGGGCTCGGATTTGGGCACTTCCCTTGGCTTTGGACAGTTCCAAAATAGACGCTCATGTATCCTCAGGTACAAGTTTCAGGAGCTTGCTTCTTACGCTGGGGGCTGTTTTTGTCCCTCCTGCCGTGTACGCTAGTTCTCAATTTTCCTGCAAAAGGCCCACCTGTACCCTCCCTTGATTCAAGTGGGCATGTTTCGCTAGCACCGTGAAAAAGCCGAAGAAGGCAAGGCAGCAGCACGGAGGGCTCGCAATGCAGCAGCATCGCGGGCTCGCCTCCAAGACCTTGTTGTGAGAGTTCGCGAGGCCGAAGAGAGATGCCAGCGCCAACTGCAAGCACAAGCCAGTAACAGCGCCGAGGCGGCAGCAGCAGCGAGGGCTCGCGATGCCGAAGCTAAACGGGCTCGTCAACAAGCGGACCCGGAAGTGGCACGGGCCCACGAGGAAGCAGCGAAGCGGACGCAAAGAGAAGCTGATCGCGAGCTGAGAGCCCGCGAAGCACAAGAAGCCATTACACTAGCAGGAAAACGGACCCCCGAGCTTATCTGATCCGTAAATAAGCTCTTGAACAAAATGTCTACACTGCATTAATATGTAAGTTTATATAGTGCATCGATATGTAAGTTATAAACATTGTGTATATAACATTGTGTAATAAACATTCTGTATGTACAATTACACCACGACAACTCTCCATGTCACTTCTTTATATGATGATTGAGCAGATGTACGGAGGATTCACGGTTTACCTGATCTAACCTCTGGAGCAAGCTCCTTCATCATCATTGACTTTGTGGATGTGCTGTTATTTTACAGCCATAACCGTTTTGAGATCACAAGGGCCGTTTTTGGCGCCGTAGTTGTCCGCCGCCGCAGCCGCTGGTGTCCGTAACCACTATCGCTCGAAATAAAAAAAAACTAAATATGAAAAAAAATCTAGCATGGAACGAGGTTCGAACCGGGGTCCACCGCGCAAGAGCCCATTATTCTGCCTCAGAGCCATGCCTGTGCTTGAAACTGCTTACCAAAAAACCTGTAGATGCTTCATGTCGGGAAGGAACCACATTAACATGTGTAATGTAGTATGGTATAACAGTAAAATAACAACCAGGCGTCACACAACGCGAATTCTCTAACATGGCGTCACACAATGCGATTTGTGCAACTAGGGGGTTGTTGAATGCTTCCAACACATTACAAAGGCCCCTGCCATAATTCTTAATCGTCATCAGCCACAGCATCAACAAAGTGCATATTATGCCTTACAGGTGTTTAGCGGGTACCATGGTTCTCCAGAGAATGACGAAAAATTGCATAGTGGCTGCTTCCCTACTTCACAAAAATTATGGTGATTTATCGCGTAGCGGGTTCCTCGCAAGTGCACTTCTATTGGTTGCCAAGGAAGCCCATAAGGCGCCAATGATCGATTTCCTTAGGGTCTCCATAAATATAGTTCCCTCTCTCTCTATTTCTCACGTTAACGTATGTTATAAAGCGTGGTGGGAGAGTTAAAAAACTACCGGGCGTCACACAATGCGAATTACGTAACTACTGGGTTGTTTAATGCTTCCAACCCACTACAAAGGGCTCAGCCATAATTATTCATCGTCATAAACCATCGCATCAACAAAGTGCACACAATGCCTTACAGATGCTACCTCGCTTCACCGCAGAATGATGAATAACATCGTGGTGGGGGCTTCCCAACTACACCAAAGTTATGATTTGTGGCTTATTGGGTACATTCCTAGAGTACTTGTATTAGCAGCCACAAGAGAGTTTATAACGGGATCTAGAAATTCCGCTCTTCCAGCTTTCGCTGTGACTGTGCTGCGCTTTCCGCATAGGCCAGGCGTTTTTTTTAGACAATGCAAATTTTTATAAAAACCTACTCGCTGTCGGACGCCAGCCGTTTGAGCACACGAACTCTACGCCGAGTCAGAAATACTCCACCGCAGCCGAAATCATATTGAAGTGAATAATTACCAAAATCTCGTTAAATAACTTTCTTTTTATTTAGTTGAGGGAAGTTGTGTATGTTATGATGTTTTAGCCTGTGGCAATTCAGAAATCACGAAAGTTGAGAGTACTTACGGATATTCATAATCGAATTTAATGGCGATACCGAAACGCCAGGCGCGCATATAACGTTGCCACTCTGTCAAGGGTCTTTTATGGGTCTTTTAAGGGGCTGGTATACTCCAGCTGAACGTCCGCGCGCACGTTACGGCAACGTTACGTCAGCAAAAAAAAAAAAAAAGCCAGGCCTGCGCGAAAAGCGCTGCACAGTCACAGCGAAAGCTGGAAGAGCGGAATTTCGAGCGCCCGTTATAAACTCTCTTGTGGCTACTGATACAAGTACAATGGCAACGCACCCACTATGCCACAAATCATAACTTTTGTGAAGTTGGGAAGCACCCAACACGACGTAATTCGTCATTCTGTGGAGAAGTGAGGTACCATCTGTAAGGCACTATGTGCACTTTGTTGATGCGACGGTTGATGACGATTAAGAATTATATCAGGGACCTTTGTAATGGGTTGGAAGCATTCAACAACCCCCTCGTTGCGCAAAACGTATTGTGTGACACCAGGTTACAGAATTCGCGTTGTGTGATGCCTGGTTGTTATTTCACTCTTCTACCACACTACAATATATATGTTAATGTGGTTCCTTCCCGACATGAAGCCTATATAGGCTTTTTGCTAAGCAGTTTCCAGCGCCGGCATGGTTCTGAGATAGGCATGGCTCTGAGGTAGAACCGACGAAACAGCTCGCGAAGCTGGTTCCTGTACATACGAGTCCGGCGCAGCCGCGCGCGGCCGGCGCGAAATGCAGCAGGAGCTATTCGGAGCCGAACAATGCCCTAGTGGACCGAGCGCGCCAGGAGCCGTCGGCCACGTCGGCGGTCAGCCGACGCCGCTCTATGTTTCGCACGTCAGCAAAACAAAGCCGACGCCGCTGTGTTTTGCTGACGTAACGTCGCCGTGACGCGCGCGCGGACATTACGCTGGAGTATATCATAGTCCGACATACCGTCGACGCGCGCGCACACACGGCACAGCGACGCTACGCTAGCAAACGCACAGCATAGTCCGACGAGTGGTGCGATTGACGCGTCCGGCACCCGTTAGCGCGCCCCGGCTGCAGCCGGCGCGAGATGCGAGATTCTGTACCGGCGACGTTACCCAGACTCCAATGCGTCTGCGTCATTTCGTGATGAAGGGACGCCGAGTGCGCTCAGTTACGCAAGCGTCAAGGCGATGTAGCGCGTCGCACAAGTGGGAGTATAGAGTGCTCGGTTTTAGCGTCAACGTAACGTGACAAACCTGGCGTCCCCAACTTCCGGCGCCGCCGGTTGACGCGAACGCACGTAGGAGTATATCAGTATCCTTACGTCCTGCAGCAGTTTACTGTGACACGGACGTGACGAAACTTGAATGAAGGCGCGTCGCGGCCTTATCTGGTCGTGGAAAGTGACAACATACATGCACCAGCAGATCACTTAGCCTCAGTATTGTACACGTTCCTCTAAAAGAGCAATGAAAACGCGTCCTCGTTCCTTCCCAATCTTGGAACGAGTTCTCGTTAGAAGTACCTTTAATGCCAAAGGAACTCGTTACAGTTACATTTCGAAAACTGGAACATGTCGTTAAATTAACGTTACATTTGACTTCTTAATCGAAATGTCCAGTAATCCTCAGGCGAAATAAAGCGAGAAATTTAAAGCTCACATCTAGATACATATGTTACACTAATTAGACATCGCCGACAGCAGGTTATATGTAGACAAAAGGAATATAAATAAAAACACCTCGAGGAATTTTTTACTGACCACTGGCTATACTACATGTCTAACTTCAACTTTCGTGCTCGTCTGTTACAAGTCCAACGCATGGAACACTTTCCACGTCGCTCTTCAAATGCGCAGCCAGGATGCTGTGCTTCAGATATTCAAGTACAAATCTCCACAGATGCACCAATATAAATAAATGTCTTGCACAGGAAACGGCATTGAAAGGAACAATACTTAGACGTTTAATGAGTTCTGATTCAATATTTCAGTAGTAGAAAATAATGAGTAGAAAATAATGTTCAGGATACGCGTTTGCAACTCAGTAAAGCTCCCTGTTCGCAGTCAGCGAACATATTTCTGTATATTTCTTTCTGTCATTTTCTCTCTTTCTTCCCTTTCTTTCTTTCTATTTTTCTCTTTCTCAGATCTCCTTCTTTCTCTGTCTCTCTCTATCTGTAGTGGTTTCCTCGCCTTCCATTTTTTTCTCTTTCTCCCTTTCCTTTTATTTCTCTCTTTCTTTCTATCTATTATTATTTTCTTTTTTTCTCTCTCTGCCTCTCTCTGTATTAGTTCTCCCCTCCTACTTTCTCTCCTCCCCACCCTAACTTCCCTTTCCCACCTCCTTGCTATGCACTATACTACACAAGGCTATGCTATACTCTGCTAGCGTGCGCGCATGTTGCAGAAAAACACAGAGCCGATAATTTCCTCAAAAGCCCACTTCATTAGGATGGTCACTCAGCTAAGAGAGGTATTAGGGCAAACGGAAAGTCAGCCAGTATGGTATATTGCACTGGCGAGGTGTTTACCTTTACTGCCGTTCTAGTGTATAAGTGTTAAATGCCGTTACTTGATGTATTCGTTCTAGAGTTGAATGTGAATTCTTTAGTGCGATGTGTTCATCAATGTGCCGCGATACGAGCAGAATGAACATATTAGTTCTCTGTCTGTATTGAATTGCTTCCAAGTGTCATACTTATGTTGAAGAAATAGCATGAAAGAAAAAAAAAGGAAAAGATAGCCGAGTGGTTAGACGCTCGCCTTCGGGTCGTGGGCCCGCTGGTTCGAATCACACCTCACCGAGAATTTTTTTTGCGCCAAGACTTTCTCTCTTTCTCTTTCTATCCCTTTCCTTTTCTCTCTCTCTCAGCACTAGATCTATCGCCCATCAGAGTTATTGCATCTCGCGCCAGATAAATCGGCGCACGTGTTCTGGGAGCGGAGAGGAAGAACAGGACGAAGAGAGCGGTTCATAATGATGACAACTTTCTTTCTACACACACACGGCAAAACATAACAGGTCTGCTCACGTGGTCGGCGTCGCGCGCTTCCCTGCGCTCCCAGCGGGCGCCTTGAAGTGAAAACCAGGATGCACATGCATAGTCCCGTGACAGGCGAGTGGTACATTTTTCGCGCCCCACGCGGTCGCCCATCTGCCCTGTTCTGCACGATGTGCCGCGTGTGTGCACCTTTTGGTTGCCGTGGAATGTTTACAGAAGTAACGCCGCTCCCTCTGCCGCTCCTTCGTAAACGTAACGAGTTATCGTTACAGTTCCACCGATCCTGGTTGGAACGGTGGCGTTCCTCCGTTCCTCACAAAAGGAACTAGTTCCTGGAACGTCACTCCTTGGAACGCCGTTCCGTACAACACTGCTTAGCCTTTGCGTGTGATTTTCGGTGCTTACCGCTTTCTGTCAAACTGTGCGCAAGGAAACCACAATGCCGTATTTTATGTCTCTGTACACCATAAAACAAGGAACAGCCACTGCGGCGCTTTTCTTGTTGACAGGCGGAAGCGTTTTATTGCCTATTTATAGTTTGAGAAAAGAAACTAGTGAGCACCACACAAAGAACAATAATTGTTCGGTTTTAACGTCCAAACACCGCGATATGATGGACGCCGCAATCGTAGTTTTCGCAATTTCGACCACCTAGGTTTCCTTAACGTGCACCCAAATCGAACAACACGCTCGTCAGGCATTTTCGTCTACATCGAAAATGCGGCTGCCGCGGCCGGGATTCGATCCGGTGACCTTCAGGCCAGCAGTCGAGCACCATAGCCACTATAGACCACACTGGCAGTTCGCACGCGAAGAATAAGCGGCATGCGTGTGTATATGAGATACTTGCGCTGTCTCTTGAAATGATTCTGGTACGACGCGCGACGACTTAAATTTTGTTCTGTGATGCGTTCTTTTCACACATAAACTAGCTAACAGACTAATAATGCAAATTGTCATCGCACTGCGCGATAACTGTCCGCGTAATAATAAAATTATGATATCGTATTGCGCCCAAGTCATTTATATATTGGCCAAGCCTACGTTCTAGTCATCATTGTAGCCATTACTTTCTCGTCGGGATGCTGTCCGCGCCGTGATACTAGTCTCCGTGTGGCTGAATGTGTCAGAGTTGATGGTTTTAATTATGGATCGTAGTAAAATAAGAATTCCTTATTCTGCGTATAGAAATCTCTAGTGTGTTATTAAAATCTGTCATACATGTTACGCATGAGAAATATGGTCTTTAAAAATGGCCATATCATGCACTTTATTCATTTTTATTTCTTTTGCTTAAACTAGAACATTTCAAAAATGAAATATACAGACGAAAACATTAAGATTGCAAAAGCTATTGCGCCCAGTTTTCAAAGGTTTTGTGTTGTCTTCTCTTTGCAAGATTGAGCTCAATTGAATATAGATTCAATGAATTGTGAAAGGAGATGAACGTGTCTAAATAAGAAAGGGGATTATATTTTCCTATGCTTGACTTTTTTGTTACAGTTCTGCAATTATACATTCAACGTGGTCTTCGCAGGATACTTCGCATATCGCAGTGAACGAAGAGTTGAAGGAGGGTGGTCTCGTACTTACGTTACTGTGGGTGCCGGTGAACTTCAAAACGAAACGAAAGGGCTGATAAAAATTAATGAAAGCACACTAAGATATACTGTTCAAGCAGACTTTATTCACACGCTTTGCTGAGTTCTGAATAAAATGTTCGTGTATAGCACACATGTAATTAGTTAAAAGAAACGCTGGTCTTTTTGCTTTGATCTGGCAACAAAATAATAAATAAGATCAGCTCTAACGCATATAATAACAAGATTCTCTCTCGGTGTTACCCGCGATTTTTGGTACTGCGCCTCTACTAGCAGCAGCATACTAAATAGGCAGCAATTCTTAGCGAATCAAAGCACTTTCTCCGCTTCTATCTATCTATCTATCTATCTATCTATCTATCTATCTATCTATCTATCTATCTATCTATCTATCTATCTATCTATCTATCTATCTATCTGTCTGTCTGTCTGTCTGTCTGTCTGTCTGTCTGTCTGTCTGTCTGTCTGTCCTGTCTATCTATCTATCTATCTATCTATCTATCTATCTATCTATCTATCTATCTATCTATCTATCTATCTATCTATCTATCTATCTATCTATCTGTCTGTCTGTCTGTCTGTCTGTCTGTCTGTCTGTCTGTCTGTCTGCCTGTCTATCTATCTATCTATCTATCTATCTATCTATCTATCTATCTATCTATCTATCTATCTATCTATCTATCTATCTATCTATCTATCTATCTATCTATCTATCTATCTATCTACCTACGTGTCTGTTGCTCTGGTGCTAGAATCCGTAGTTTTTGCCAAGCTAGGAAGCAAAAGAAAGCTTGGTGTCCGTAATATGAATAAGAGGTTGGCCGCACTAAATTACAGCAGACACCGCGGATAGGAACTCCAAGCCTAATATGATCTGATAAGCGCATGAAGGAAGCACAGCAAAGTGCATATGGCGAAGGATTCCGTCGATAAGAACATGAGCAATACACTGTCCGTTGAGATAAATCAGATTGCCATTAGCAACACATAAAGCCAGACCGACATAAGGACTTTGCACGTTTTGTATACGAAAACATAAATCGGGGTTGGCGACCGAAATGGCGGCTCCAGTGTCTATAAAGGCGTCAACAGAAGCATTTTCCACACAAACGGTGCGTAAATTTCCTGGGCGCGACGGAAGAACTGTGCCGTTTCGATAGCGAGTGGTTTCCCCTTCAACTACTGCAGCGTCTACTTTTACGGGAGGCTGTCAAAAGAGATCGGAGCAGAACGCAAGAGTGATGACGTACGCCGAAATGGTGACGGTGAACGGTGGCGAGGTGAGCGGGGACGACGAGGCACGCCTTGGGAGAGTGGAGGTGAAGGCGACCAATGTGAGGAGGATGTGTACGGTGCATGAACGTAGAGTTTAGAGTCGGAGCAGAGTCTCTTTCATAGGCAGAGTAGCCACGCCGTTTATCTCGCTGACGCCGGCGGCAGAAACGCGATATATGGCCACAATAGAAACAGACAAGGTAGGAAGGACGCCAAGATTGACACAGGACGGTATCAATGCATGACAAACATGGCTGACTCGTCATGACGGGAAGAACGTTCCACGTCTCGCGTACGGTACGTAAGCCTTTCAATTAGTCGCATGTGGTGCATAACCGATTACCACGGCCCATTACCCACACATTGTGCGGGTATACGCCACGGGTGATGGTATGGTATGGTATGGAAAAACTTTATTTAGGTCCGTCGGGGCGTGAACTAGCACGTAGCGGGCCGCTCCCACGTCGGGACAGATAGGCCTAACCTGTCCGCCACGTCGTGGGCCCGTTGGACTGCCCATAGCTGCGTCCTGAAATCCGTACTGCGTAGCGCAGCATCCCACTTTGACGATGTAACGTTTTGAACCCGTAACGCAGGGCACCGCCAGAGCATATGATCTAAGCTGGCAAAGTCTGAGCAAAGCGCGCACGTGTTTGACGTCTGAATTTCTGGGTAAATTTTGTGCAAGAGTGCGGGACTGGGATATGCCCCGACCTGCAGGAGTCTGAGCGTCAATACCTGAGGCCTGTTCAGTTTACTGTGCGGTGGCGGATACTTTCGCCTCCTCAGATAAAAGTTCTTGCAAAGTTCATTGTACGTCGTTGGGGATCTTTGTTGTCAACAACCTCATCGTCATGCCGTTCAGTAGCTACGCGGTCGACGACTCCTCGCGCAGCTCTATGGGCCTTCTCGTTGAGGTTGGACGGAGCGCCCTTGATCTGTCCCATGTGAGCTGGGAACCAGACGATTGTGTGTTGTTGTACCTCCTTATTTCGCAGGATCCGCAAGGCTGATTCTGAGATGGTGCCCCTACCGAATGCTCGAACTGCTGATCTCGAGTCACTGTATATTGTTGTTCTCCCGTCGTCTAGCAGGGCCAAGGCTATTGCGACCTGTTCGGCAACCTCAGCCGTTGTGGTCCCGACCGACGAGGAGTTTGTAATAATGCCATCTTGATCAACAGTGACTGCAACGAATGCTTTTCCGTTGGGGTACCGTGCAGCGTCAACGAAACAGCAACTCCGGGCATGTGCATGGGCACTCTCCAGGAGGGCTTTAGCCCTAGCCCGTCGTCTGCCTACATTGTATTCAGGGTGAACATTCCGAGGTATGGGTGCCACGGTAATACGCTCTCTTTGTTCTCGAGGAACGCTGCAGTAGCGGGTATCGATTTCTGTCGGGTGAACTCCAAGCTCTTTCAGGATGTTTCTCCCGGCACTGGTGGTAGAAAGTCTCGTGAACTGCGCCCTCTCTTGTGACTCAGCAATCTCTTCCAGCGTGTTGTGCACGCCGAGGTGAAGCAGCCTCTCCGAGCACGTATACATGGGAAGCCCGAGGGCTCTCTTCACCGCTTTTCTTATCAACGTGTTCAATTTGTCCCGCTCCGACCTCTGCCAGTTGTGCATTGCCGCTACGTAGGTGACGTGATACATCACGAAAGCATGCACCAACCTGATGAGGTTGTCCTCGCATAGTCCTTGCTGCCGGTTAGCAACCCTTCTTATCAACCTCAGGGCGTTGTCTGTTTTCCTTGTAAGCTTCAGTACAGTCTGGTTATTTGAACCGTTTGACTCAATCATCATACCCAGAACGCGGAGGGTGTCCACCCTGGGAATGATACCACCCTCACTTGTCCTTAGAGTGATGTCGATGTCCTCTACAGGCCTCCAACCTTTCGGTTTGGGGCCCCTGCGCTTGGGGCTGTAAAGTAGCAGCTCTGATTTCCGCGGTGAGCATCGGAGTCCAGTAGGTCTGAGGTAGCTTTCTGTGACCTCGATGGCATCTTGAAGCGCAGTTTCCAAATGGCCATCGCTGCCCCCGGTGCACCATATGGTGACGTCGTCTGCATATATAGTATGATTAATGCCGTCGACCTCCGAGAGTTTTTTGGACAGACCAATCATGGCGAGGTTAAAGAGGGTCGGGGATATGACCGACCCCTGTGGCGTACCTTTAGAACCAAGTTTAACGGAGTCTGAAACGAGGTCTCCCACTTTGAGGGTGGCTTCTCTGCCC
>NC_051177.1:135995057-136021238 GCF_013339695.2 Rhipicephalus sanguineus
GGAATGTTACAAAGTATAAAGCATAAAGAAATAATAACATTTCAACTGAATATAACATGAACATGGGATGAAAGGAAGGGAAGTGTATAAATGAAACAAGTATACAGCAACTACAAAGTACAACCGAGAAACACTTTTTTATAACATAGAAAGAAAAGTACAATAGCAGCAGCATGTAAAAAAAAACCGCTGTGATTTTTTCCTTCCAAACACATGCTGTCATTGAGCCGCTACAGGAACAAGTCCAACATTTTATTTTTGTTAACGGTAACACATCAACACTTTGTTTGTTGAAATGATTAATCAGGGAAGGCAGTGTATGACAAAGGCGCTGTTGTCCATAATTAGTACGCGAAAAAGGGATTCGCCATGGGGCCTGACGGCGATATGAATATGTACTTTTATTTTCTTGTAGATCTGCGAGGGTTAGAAATGAATCTATTCTTCCTAGCATATCACTCTTGTAGCATTGCAGAGTTTTCAGTTTCCAAATGTCACCAGCTTTTATTATTTTAACTGTCACAGTTGTAACTTATTTGTTTGTGAGCAGCGCTCTCCTTTCGCGAAAGCGGCCGCTGCAGTGAGCGAAGTGACCTTCGTGCCCTCTGTAGCTTGAACGCGAACTTGCGGTGAGAGCTCAAGACGTACAAGACAAGCGACCACGCCCTGTAGAGGCGCACGCTCATCTCAACGCGTGAGGCGACGACCTTTAAAGCGCGCCCTTCTAGAGTCGCTAGAAAAATTTCAGAGTATCGCATCTGTTTTCCGCGCGCCGACGCCGACGCGATTGTCTTACTCGCATCACGTGACCTCTCGCCGCCATAGCCCTTCCAAGCGCTTTGGGTGCAGACGCGATCAATGCAGATCGTGGCCGGACATTTAGCAGTACCACGGTCCCCAGAAGTTCTTCGTCGCTTTCTTAAACGCGTCGTGCAGACAGGGGCGTAAGCAGACATTTTTTTTCGGGAGGGGGGAGGGCACCTTCTTGATCTGAAGTGGGGGCCTGTCAGGCAGATGTGGTCGATCGAGTGTCATTTTATGCTATGTATGCCACGGGAAAAAATTCGGGGGGGGGGGGGGGGGAGGCACGGGCCCGGTGTGGCACCCCCTGGCTACGCCACTGCATGCAGATGCCAAACGAGAGTAGCTCACCAGCAATCCAACGTTACTGGTGAGCTACTCTGGGAATCTCGTTTATTTTTGCATGCCGTGTGGGAAAAATTAATATCAAAGAGCGCCGTTCTACGCGGCTGCACAGTTGGTCGGAATGAACTCGCCCCCCTCGAATAACACTCCTTCCTGCAGTGAAGTACACTAATTTTGCTGGAAAAGATCTTATGCGACAGGATACTTCACCTTTTCGGTTCGCTATGGTCAGCGATATTGAAAACTACATACCTTTTTTGCTCGGCTGTTTATATCGATCTGTTGAACAGATTACGCATGCTATCCGAGTTATCAGCGTGTCACCCACGAGAGCGAAATCGAAGATTTATCAAAATAATAACTGTTTGCTGTTGAATAACTGTTGAAGGCAATTGTGGCATGATCATTTGCCATTGTGCAAAACAGAAGAGCGGAGCTCTGTTGATAAACTTGGTATAAGGCAATGTATCAAGCGTATTTTAAAATTTGTTGCAAAAAATGCTACTAATGCTGCATCGCGCCGAGCGTACCCTTAAATACTGTCTAGTGGGTGAGAAATGGTCGCAGCAAAAAAAAAAAAAAGCAGATCCCACACATTGAGGGAGTCGATTTTATGCGAGCCCTAGGTCTATATATATACTGTGTTGCAGTAGCATGCGCTTTAAAAATTCCGGGATATGCTATTTCTGATCAAAAGAACATAAAGCACCGTGCTGAGGAAGTTTTAATCAGAGTGCATTACGAAAAAAAAAGTGCAGCCGTGCAGAAACCAAACCTCAGCTGTTCACGCGCTGGCAACGAAAAAAAAAACTGTTTGTCGGAACACAGCAAAATATTTGCAAATTCATTGCAACGTTGGGAATATTAAGGAGACAAGAAATAGGAAATGAAACAATCAAGTAGTGATGTCAATCATTTTTGATGGCCTATTTTCTACGTATCGCAAGATAAGATGCACCTTACCTATCGCACGTCGATTCGCCCGTGCGTTGGGCTGCTGGCGTTCCGAATCAAGACATAAATATGTCGCGCACAACTTCCAATTACCGTACACACACAACTTCCATTACACATACCAACCAGTTGAACAGCAAGCATGGTGCGCAAGTAAGCTATGCGTCAGCGATCAGTCGAACGACGCAATGTTGAATGTTCTCGATGTTGTTCGATAACGTTCTCGAGCGCAGTGAACCTGAACACCGACTGCAAAACTAACGCAAACAGTCAAGATTCACCAAATGTTGAAGAAAATGGCATCTCGCACGATGTCACTGCGCTAATGCAACTATGTTTACAGCTCCGGACCTAGCGAACACACCCGGGCGTGACACGAAAAGAGACCGATAAAGCCATGAAGAGAGTTCGCGAGCACATGGCAACATTCGCCGTACGTTTCGTTAGTTACACCGCTAACCGCGCAGTCGATCCATACCTGTCGATGACTCGAAATCACTTCTAATATTCTCTTAAAGAAACACACACACATAATGCCGTTCCGCCGAGCGTAACATGGCACCGAGGCTAAAAGGTCGGTCACTTCTCAACCCACGCTAGCAACGCGCCGAGCGGTCTGGAAGGGATATGGCCGCCGCCGCCCAATGTTTCCCGCGTGCAGCCTACCTTTGCGGTACTCTGATGTTCCAGTGACTCTACGCCCTTCGAGCTATTCGCGCCATCTCGCTAGTGATAACGAAAACACGCTGATGTACCCCGATCTCCGAGTACAGCCACCGGCAAATGGTGTAGATAAAATAACACGTCGTTAGTGTGACGAAGAACGTGCCGTCTGTAGCGGAGTCGTTTCGCGCTGCACGCTGGGGTTGATGAGGTCGTAAGTTCGACTCCCGGAGACGGAACTTTTTCTTCTAGTTTTTTCTTTGGCGTATATTAGTCTTTATATTGTCACGGGGCCATGACGTCGACGAAGACAACAGCTGGCGTGGTCAAGATGAAAGTTTATTTGGCCGAACTTGTGGCCGGTAGTGTACAGCAATACACGCTGTACACTGATAGCGACGAACTGGGTGGCGGCCGTCGAACAACTGCCAAGCGGTCAAGCGCGTCGGCTTTGTACAGGCGCTATCGAACTTTCCGGCGATATCGCTGGTGGCGGCGTTATCTCTCGACAAAGCTGGAACATTCGCGTGCGGCGCGCAATCTTAAGAAAACGATATACTACAATCGCGAGCTTCTCGAACACTGCTTCGCGGACAGCGTCGAGCGTTGATAACCGTCCTTGCTGGTCAAACCCCAGTGCATCAAAATAAAAACAACAAGTGGGCGTGGCACTGCCCCACTATGAAAAAGCATCGTCCCGATGCTTGTGAAACATTAAACAAAAAAACAACAAGTCCATACCTAAATAAATTACAATAACAAAGGAAAAAGTGTAGTGCCCAGGTTCCCAAACGCGCAAAAAACGTGTTAAGGCGCACGACATGGCCGATTTCATGTCGTGCGCGGCGTCGCTGGGAGTTCGTAATGCCGTCCGGGGTGACCTCGTAGCCAAGAGCGCGGAGACGTCGACGAACCTTGTATGGCCGGAAGTATTGCCGAAGGAGTTTTTCGCTAAGCCCACGTCGGCGTGTCGGCGTCCAGATCGAAACGCGGTCGTCGGGGTGGTATTCCACGAAGCGTCGTCGAAGATTGCAGCGACGGCTGTCGGTGTACTGCTGGGTCTTGATGCGCAGGCGGGCGAGCTGTCGAGCTTCTTCGGCACGTTGTAAGTAAGTGGCGGCGTCGAGGTTTTCTTCGTCGGTGACATTCGGTAACATGGCGTCCAGTGTCGTCGCCGGGCTCCTTCCGTAGACCAACTTGTACGGCGTCATCTGCGTCGTTTCTTGGACGGCCGTGTTGTAAGCGAAGGTCATGTACGGAAGGACGGCGTCCCACGTCTCGTGCTCAACGTCGACGTACATGGCCAGCATGTCGGCGATGGTCTGATTTAGACGTTCGGTGAGCCCATTGGTCTGCGGGTGGTAGGCGGTGGTGCGGTGGTGGCTCGTCTCGCTGTATTTGAAGATCGCCTGAGTTAGGTCCGCAGTAAAGGCGGTACCTCTGGGGCGCCATGACGCAAGACGATGTTCTCCACGAAGAACATGCCTACCTCGGCGGCACTGCCTTTGCGCAAGGCGTTTGTCTCGGCGTAGCGGGTGAGGTAGTCAGTTGCTACGACGATCCACTTGTGGCGGGAAGTCGACGTCGGGAACGGCCGGTGAGGTGGTTCGATTGGCTGCAGAAGTCCCGCTGGCCTAGTCGGTGGTGTCTTCCATCGCTGGCAATCTCGGCAAGACTTAACGTAGTGGGTGACGTCGGCAGCAAGGCGTGCCCAGTAGTTTTCCTTTATTCTGGCAAGCGTGCGGGAAACACCGAGGTGTCCAGCCGTCGGTCGTCGTGTAGGGCCTGGAGGACTTCGGGTCGCAATAATGAGGGCACGACGAGAAGGTGGTCGGTTCGAAGTGGCAAGTTCTTCTTCGGGAGAATGCCGTTCCGTAAGAAAAACGACGGCAGCCCTCGCTTGAATACCTTCGGAACAACGGCGGTCTTGCACTCGAGGTACTCCATAAGGCCCCCCAGTTCCGCGTCGACTCGTTGCCTTTCGGCGAAGTCATCGGCACTTATAGTTCCGAGGAAGCAGTCATCCTCGTCGTCTTGCGCCGGCGTGTCGACGGGGGCGCAATACAGGCAGTCGGCGTCAGAGTGTTTTCGTCCGGACTTGTACACGACGGTAATGTCGAATTCTTGAAGCCTCAGACTCCATCGTGCGAGATGACCTGAAGGGTCCTTCAAGTTAGCTAGCCAACAAAAGGCGCGATGGTCACTGACAACTTTCAAGGGCGTGCCATAGAGGTAGGGGCGAAACTTTGACGTAGCCCAGAGGATGGCAAGGCATTCCATTTCTGTTGTGGAATATTGGCTTCTGCCTTGGATGGCGATCGGCTAGCATAACTGATAACCCTTTCAAGCCCGTCAGTCTTTTGCAAAAGGACGGCACCGAGTCCTACGCTGCTTGCGTCGGTGTGTATTTCCGTATTCACGCAATCGTCGAAATGCGCAAGTATGGGTGGCGTGTGCAGGCGTCGGTTAGGTTCTTGGAAGGCTTGCACTTGCGCCGTTTCCCACATGAATTCCACGTTAGTCTTCGTGAAAAGCCTCAGTGGTTCGGCGATCAGTGAAAAATTTTTTGACAAAGCGTCTGTAATAGGCGCATAAGCCGAGAAATCGGCGCACGGCCTTCATGTCGGTGAATGGCGCGAAGTCGGCGACGGCAGAAACTCTTGTTTCTGGGTCACATGGCCCAGAAGCAAGAGCTCGTCGTACGCGAATCGGCACTTTTCTTGCTTTAGGGTCAGTCCAGAGGTCTTGATTGCTTGAAGTACTGCCTCAAGCCGCCGGAGATGCTCGTCGAAGGTCGAGGAAAACATGACGACGTCGTCCAAGTACATAAGGCACGCCTGCCACTTCAATCCGGCCAGTACGGTGTCCATGACACGCTGGAACGTCGCAGGTGCCGAGCAAAGACCGAAATGCATGACCTTCAACTCAAAGAGGCCGTCGAGTGTTATACAAGCGGTCTTTTCTGGGTCTCTTTCGTCTAGTTCGGTCTGCCAATAGACTCTTGGACGGCTGGATGATGTTGTCGCGTAGCATCTCGTCGACTTGTTTCTGTATCGCGTCGCACTCTCGAGTCGAAGCTCTGTAGGGGCTCTGACGGAGTGGTCGAGAATTTTTTCTGTTATATTGCGGTGCTTCGAAAGGGGCGTTTGTCGGACCCGCGATGACGACGAGAAACAGTCCTTGTATTGCAGGAGCAGGGATTTGATCTGGTCTTGCTTGACCTTCGGAAGGCTCGGGTTGACGTCAAAATTCGGTTCGGGACCTCTATTCGTCGGATCAGGTTCGGCAGCATCGAAGAGGGCGAAAGCATCGCTGGTGGCTACACATTCGTCGATGTAGGCAACCGTCGTACCAATGTTGAGCTGCCTATAGTCGTGGCTGAAGTTTGTCAGCACTACCTTTGCTTTACCGTCACGCAGCTCGGCTATACCTCGTTGGCCGCAAATTTGACGGTTCAGGAGAAGGTGCTGATTGCCCTCAATGACGCCTTCAAGGTTCGCAGGTTTTTCGGGGCAGACGGAAATAATGACGCTCGAGCGCGGCGGAACGCCCACCTGCTCTGCAATCACATTCAATGCATGGTTCCCTGGCGTCGCGTGGAGCGGGAGCGCTTTGTCTGAGGTTAGTGTTATCGACTCAGACCTCAGGTAGTTGACGGCGCCGAGGTCACTTAGGAAGTCCATCTCCGGAGCAGTTTTGTAGGATTACAAAGCTCGCAGGATAAGTCCGGTTATTGATGGTAACTCTCGCCGTGCAGACACCAATTGGCGTTATCAGATGGCCTGCAGCGGTCCGGATCTCGGGGCCTTCCCAAGCAGTCCTAACTTTCGTCAATTTTGCTGGGAACGGCCCACTGATGATGGAATAGTCTGCTCCAGTATCGACGAAAGCGGTGACGTTGTGGCCGTCGATGAGAACGCCGAGGTCGCTAGTCCGTCGTCATGATAACGTCACGGCTACGTCGGTTTGCACCGCTGCTTCCGCGTTGCGTCGTCAGGTCTGCTTCCGGTCGCATAGTTTCCTCTTCAGGACGTTGTTCGGCGTGCGGCGGGGGCTCCGAACTTCGTCGCAGCGTCATCGTCGACGGCGGAGGATCTTCAGCATCTCGTCCTTCAGCAACCGCACCTCCATCGGTTGCTGTCCTTGGTTTTCCGTATACGGTCTAGGCGACCGGCCCCGGTTTGGGCCAGTGTACTGCCGACGGTGCGGTGACAAGTAGCGGCCGGTCGATGGCGAGCGGGAAGGTCGTCGCTCTTGCCACTGTGTTCCGGTGAGGTCGTCGTCGATGTCGCGAGGCAGTTCGCCTGGCTTCGGGCGCGCCGCGTTGACGGCGAATCCGCGTAGCCCCATCTGACGGTACTTTCAGCGGCAGTACGTGTGGCCGACCTCCCCGCAGTTGTAGCAGAGCGGGCGGTTGTCAGCTTCGCGCCAAACGTCGGTCTTCCTTGGGGCGTAGCGCGGGTTATAGCGCTGGGCGACAGGAGGACGGTAGGGCGTTGGTGGTGATGGCGGCGGCGGCGTCTGGCGGCAGAACTGCTGCGGCGGCGCGGCTTCTTGACGTGGACGAGGAGCGGGGGCGTTGCGTCGGGCTGCATAGTTCATTGCTTGCAGCCGCGGCTGCGCTGAATCGGGGGTGCCCAGCGAGTGCTGGATTTCCTCGCGGACTATGTCGGCGATCGAATCCACTTGAGGCTGCGCTGAAGGCAAGAGCTTGCGCAGCTCCTCAGGCACTATCGCTCTCATGGTTTCCCGTAGGTCGTCGGTGCCTAGCGAGTGCGCTTCGGTGTAGCCTGTCGACAGGGTTGAGCGGTTGTATTGCTTCGTCCTAATCCCGAGGGACTTTTCAATTGTCGTAGCCTCCTTTGGGAATTCGGTGACAGTTTTCGGTGGGTTCCGCACCAATCCTGCAAAGAGGTCTTGTTTCACTGCCCACATAACGAAGAAGACCTTTTTGTTCCTCGGGCATGGCAGCATAAGCCAGGCGGAAAAGTCGCGTCATCTCTTCCATGTAGATAGTGACCGTCTCATTCGGTAGCTGCGCTCTTGTCTCCAGCAAAGCACCAGCCTTGTCCTTGCGGACGATGCTCGCGAAGGTATTAAGGAACGTCCTCAGAAAGAGGTCCCAGCATTGAAGGCTCGATTCATGGTATTCGAACCACGTCTTCGCGGCGTCTTCTAAGTAGAAGTAGACGTGGCGCAGCTTCTCTTCAGTGTCCTAGTGGTTGAAGGTGGCGACACGCTCGTACGTCTCCAGCCAGCTCCCCGGTTCTTCAAACGGCGATCCACGGAAAGTCGGTGGCTCCCTTGGCTGTTTCATCACTACCGCTGTAGGTTGAGGGGGGCTGTCATCGTCTCGGCGGTCGATGTGACGGTCTTGGGCTACCTGGTGTTTTCGGAGAGGAGCCCGTACTCTCAGTGTAGTCCCTTCTGCCGGCGGCTGGTTCGAGGATCCTGGTTGTCTTTAGCGTCGTCTTCTTCGCAGCTTGGGCTTGGGTCAGCGCCCCGCGGTGGCGTCCGGTTCATGAAGCAGCACCTCCACCAGATGCCACGGGGTCGTGACGTCGACGAAGACAAGAGCTGGCGTGGTCAAGATGAAACTCTTTATTAGGCCGAAGTTGTGGCCGGGAAAAGATAACTCAGACCACAGCAATACAAGCTGTACATTATTAGCGACGAACTGGGCGTCAGCCGTTGATCAACTGACAAGCGGTGAAGTGCGCCGGCTTTTATACAGGCGCTATCAAACCGTCCAGCGATATCGCTGGTGGCGGCGTTAGCTCTCGACAAAGCTGGAACATTCTTGTGCGGCGCGCAATCTTAACAAAACGATATACTACAATCGCGAAGCTTCTCCAACACTGCTTCGCGGGCAGCGTCGAGCGTTGATAACCGTCCTTGCTGGTCAAACCCGAATACATCAAAATAAAACAACAAGTGGGCATGGCAATATTATACAACGTCATATCCGTGATCGAAATGCGTCAGTGGAACCGTGGTGGACCCCGGCATAAGACACTTTTGTGTTAAAAAAACAGTCGGAGGTCGTTTACTCCCACTTTAAAGAAATCCTTATAATCGTTGCAAGATTCATGTGTTTACTTGCGTTCTCGTTGCAGGGAATGTAGGTTTAATGGATAGCTCAAAACAAAGCCATGGTTTCTTCCTGCAAGACTGAATCAAATGGATCTGATGAAAGGCTTTGTAAACTTTACAAACGAAGGAAGATGTATAGCCAAGTGGTCTATCGTAATTAGAAACGTTTTCGGTTCTTGATTTAAACTTAGTCACGTTAAATAATTGGGCGATAATTCTTTGAACTGCTAGCATTTATTCTCCTCTGTAGTTGATTTGACTTGGTTATGAAAGATGCGTATTCAGGACGAGTACCAGATTGTCTTTACCCGGATGGCATATACTTGGCTTGTGCGGTGGCTTTGTTGAGCCTAGGTAGTACGTTGCCTTCAGCTTTTGGTGCTTGCGCTTTTGAACAATATCGGGAAGTTTATTGGCGTTAAATTCATGCATCAGTCTCACAACGCTGTAATATTCTCAGTGCATTGCACAACATGACTCTTCAACTGTGTGCTTCTAAACGCTTCTGCTGTTCATTACATTATAAAGAAATGCCACCAATCCCAGTCAACCGATACCCCTACATCTGCCATCGCTGTTCAGCCTATTTGTACACTGCAGCAAAATGCATCGACATCAACATCAGCTAATAAATCCGCAACAAGAAACAACAATGTGACTTCAAAAAAAGGAAGGAGTCAGGAAGGTGGACGATTGTGATGAAAAGTTTTCTAAAAACTCCAAATCGATAACTTCCTCTCGCACGTCATATGTTTTGTGTGCGAGCGAATGCGTGTACGCGCAACCGACGAACGCTTGTCTAGCAGGGCGAAAACACGCTGGCCATCACTTATTGTGCGGAAGGTGTACGTGGCGCTGGAGATGAGGGCTGCTTGGCTCCACCCTTTGTGCACCCGGGCGCTCTCGGGCTGTTGTGTTTGCAGGAATCAGCAGAGGGCTTGTGCGTTTGTACGTGCTGTTATCAGCACACTGTTTTTTATGAAGTGACAGACATACTAAGGTCACTTCTCTCGCTGGAACGGCCGCGTTTCCTTACACCGGTGTTTTCTTTAGTTACGCCAGGTTGGATGGTACAGGAGTCTGCTGCTAGCCTTACTTCTTACGATACTCTAATTGATTGCTATCGCACTCATTGCATCCTATTTGGGCTGCAAGGTACGTTTTGTATCAAGTTCTTGCCCCTTTCTAAGTGACCTAATTGCAAATAATTTCGCACACAACGCTCCAGAATAATCAATATATTCTTAAAGGGACACTAAAGATCAACACGAAGTCGACACGGGACGAGAGAGGGGCATTCGAGAATGCGTGCAGGGTTTTCTTCGGTGCAAAAAGATGATTTATTAGTGGAGAAATTTGTAATCAATGACCAAATATCTCTTCCTAAATTTCTCTCGCCTCAAATCTCGCGCTGGACCTGTTTCGTCATTGATTTCACGGCTATCAGCGAATCAGAGGGCGCCATGATATCTGACCGCATGCGTAAGCGGCCGCTACTGCTGGTTCATGGCTGATTCCGTGTTTTCTGAGATCATGGCTACGATGGATAGCGGCGTAGAGTGAACCCGCTGAACCTTGTAACGAAGACCTCGCAAGGGAAACGGGTTTCCATTTCAGCTACTTCAGCGAAGTGGAGCGCGATATGCTTCGTCGAGCTCGCGCGGCTAGTATTACAGCGCACGTCGTCGAAGAGCGAAGTCTCGTTTTCGTCGACGGAAGCCAAGGCGGCCAGTCAGCCAAGCGACATCGTCGGTGAAGAGCTTCATTCGCGACTCACCGGTACTGACTGGTAAGTGCTGAAACGTTTAACTGCGCACGTATTTCTTCCGTTCAGGAAAAAGAAATGATGCTTTTGCTAAGTGCGTCGGAAGTAGCATTGTGCGTGAACGCGACGAAGCGAGGGTTTACCTCTAAAGCCGGAATTCCGTCCGCGTGCGCAGTGCAGTCTCTCCTGCGGCTTCTTATTTATGCAGTATCAGGGCCATGTTATTGAGCCCAGTCTGCAGCGGTGTCTACGCCGTCCTGTCTACGAATGCGCCATTCGCGATGAATGTTTCGTCACACGGTTCACTTTCGAAAGCATTCGAGCCGCGATAGGAACCGCACCCGTAGCCGGTCGCGATTAAAAAAATCGATTCCGATTGGACTCGATAGCTGTCAAAAGCCCGCCTTGCGACACCTGTATTGTACGTCAAACGACACCAACTCACCCGGACCAGCACAGAACTTATTTATTACGATTGACACCGCAAGGAAGCTATTTAAATTTTGATCAAAGAATTAGACCTTAATCGGACTCCACTTCGACAAAATGATCCCTCTTACCTTGTCATGCGCAGCTCCCGACCAACGATACCTTAGGCAAAAAGACGCCTCCAGCAGCTATGTATTGCGTGCACTATCTTATGAACGCAGCCTAACATGAAATTTTTGAGCGCTTGTTTGGTGCTGTTTCAGGTGCAACTGCGAACATTGTCTGGTACTCGAAAACGTCAGCGAGGAGGAGTGCTTCTGCTGTCGAGAGATGCGAGAACCTGTCACTGCTACGCATCCTGAAGGATGCATTACAGAGCACCCGGAGTTCAACCTCGTGTCTAAACATCGCTGTACTCCGTACTTCGAACAGTTTGTTGACCAAGCTGAACTACACCCAGTTTCTAGATTTTAAACTGCATTAAACGGACACGCTCGTTTGCTGGTCGTACAACCCAAGGTCTAACAAATGTCTGTTGCATTACAAGAGCGCAAACTGTCAACCTTCCTCTCAACCCTGCAGAAATCCTTTGCACACACAGGTGTAGCCACGACAATTGTCATGACCTACCAACTAGCCCAAGCCGCTACATTTCTCTCTCTCTACCCTTCGAAGCTGTAGCCAGTTTCAACAGTCAGGCTCAGTGCCTGCTGTCGACCGGTTACCCAGATCAACTGATTCGCAGCACTTCTGAAAGCCTACTTCAGAAAATAGAATCTACAGTTAGGAAACAGCAACACTTGATTCAACAACCACGTTAAGTTATGGCATATTTGCATTGCCTATCACACAACATCAAAAAGGTAGCAGAAAGGCACGGAATTTGCATTGTGTTTTTAGTGTCATGCAAACTTAAAGTGTGCCCTCTGCTGACTAAAGGAAAAAATTCGGCAGATCCCACGTACCGTGGGAGTCGATGTTATGCGAAGCATGCGGCGGGTAGGTGACTGTGGCGTAACTTTTTTATTGAGCGACACGTTACAAAATGACGCTAAAGGTTTGTATAAATTTTATACGCACACATATATATGTTGAAGAGCCGCATATGTGTTATATTACATAACCAGTTGTGTACGGTTGGGTAATGCTGGCAATGGCAACGTGGGTATTACCAACTTCAGAAGCGGTAAGCTGATATGTAGTGTTGATACGTGTCCCGAGAACGCACGCACGTTTCACGAACCCGTGTGCATGTGTGCAAGAAGTTCTTGACAGTTCTTGAACAAGGGCATCGTCACCGTGATCAGTGAGCACCAGCAGCTGGTCAAGAGTTGTTATAGGATCCGGTCGTGATCGTGGTGACGAGGGGTCCATGTGTAGTGAAGTATGTAGTATAGTAGAGCTGTTCGAATTCGTGGATGCCTCGGTCATTTCGTGGACAAATTGTCTGTCGACAGAGCCGGCGACATGTCGGAACCTGAAGCCACCCTTCGCGTTGGTGAGGTATGGGCCGTCGAGGCTGGTAGGCCTGGAGAGTGCTACGTAGACCAACATCAACGGATGGTGTTTGTCGTATTCGTAGACTACCTGGGCGTATGTGGCCTACGTAGCCTAGTCTACAAAGCGGCTGTCAATCAATCTGGCATCATCCTCGGTCAGCATGAAGCCATCGCCCAGCCTTGTGAGAAATGAAGAGGGCACCGCGTCGTTTTTGTGGACGAAGTGCATTTTACGGTGCGGTGATGTGAATATTATATGTAACTTTCGTTAATGTATTCCTTCGGGGTCGAGCAATGCTTCCATATAGCTTGCTGAATCATAGGAATACAAGCGTAATGTTTATTAGACGGCTATAAAAGGGGAGCCAACACTAGAACTACAGACGTTAATCTGATATCAGGCCTGTATCGTAGGAGTACACATCGCAGGAGTATCATGTAGTGTTTATTGCTTTCTTGTAAAATTAGATAGCCAGCACCACAACCACAAGTGACGTTGCACCGATATTACGCCTGCGTAGGCTGTTTTTCCAAACCAGTTTATAGACCTGGCGTGGCTCAGTGGTAGAATACCTGATTGCCACGCAGAATGCTTGGGTTCGATTTCTGCTGGGATCCTAATTTTCATTCTTTCCATTCGGTTGAGTCGACGCTGCCGATGTTGGTTTTCCTCAACGCTTTAGCATTTCAGCTACCAATGTCTGTTCTCGCCGTTCCTGGGTAGATATAAACCGTCAATCACCTGTGGCGCATACCCGTACACCGCGGCCCGTGGTAAACGGGTATGTTCCACACGTGTCCGGTGGAAAGGGTTTGACGACGTACGCGACAGGATTTTCACGTTATTCATGTCGTGACCCGGCAATCAAATTCGTCAAATCCTCTTACCCTCCCATGCAAAATTTGGTCTACACCAAGTTAAGGAGGCGATCACGAGAGCATCCAGACGTAGGCGGCTAGATAGATAGATAGATCAATAGATACGTAGATAGAAACGGTCAAAGTGCCAGAGGTTCGCTAAGAAATGCTTCGCATTTAAAACGAGCAAGGCTCATGCACAAAGCACCACTAGAATGAGTACACAAAATACATGTCAATATTATTTATTAAATTCTATTGTCCTGTGGTTGGTCGTATATTAGTCAAACCGGCCGCTGCTTCAATGAATGCGTGCAGGAACACAAGGAATTCATACGCACTGGCTCGGGCAGTAATCTTGCCTTACAATGCAAGAACTGCGACAACTTCAGCTGTTTTCCTCAGCTGGAAAAAACTAAATTCCTTTCTAAGGCGAAAACGAGAACAGGAAGATGTCATCAAGGCTTCCTTCATCGAAAAAGAAAGACAAAGGAAATAAATTTCGTAGATGGTCACATCTCAGATGGAACCTTCTGGAATTGTAATGCTCCCGTTGTCTTGTCATATTTTCACAGCCTGTTAGATTATCAGTGCAATTGCTATCTGTAAACTCTTATAAATGTTGTACCTTCAAGAAATACCACACATCGTGCACTTTAAACGATCTTCTACATTTATGAACCAACTATCCAGAAAAAATGCCTTACTTCAAAAGATTGATTGCTCAATGACTGCTTGGAGACCCATGAAACGCTTCATTCGTAGGGTGGAGGCAACACTCAATCCAGAAAACAACAATGCGGTGGCCAAGTCAATGTTCCCCTTTGGCTTGTCGCCAACGAGACGTTGACATCACATCATGTGTAGGTGTGTGTGTTAGGGCACTCGGCTCTTGCTGTGATGAAATTCTCATAGTGCCGAAGCTTCACAGTGCAGGCAGTGGAGAGGTATGAGCGGAAAAGTTTCAAGAGCAACATCAGATATGTGTGAAAGACGTTGTAATAACTCGAAGGCCAAGCCTCTACCCTATCCACACCGTATGAAAAAGAATGTGCAAAATGTGAATTCTAACTGATGCATAAAATTACATAAGGCTGTGCAGTCATTTATTTTAGTGTGAGGGCTATGCTCCTGTAGGCAATCTTGCTTATCATCCAAGCATACACTAATGCCATACAACCAGTGGCTTCTGTTTACTTTTTTAATGCCATCTGAGTCTTGCAATATAGTGCAAGGGCTCTGTTCAAAAGTATCTGTGTATGATGTTAATAGACTGTAAGCAAACTTATGTTCAGAAATTCTTAAGGGTGTGCAAATATTCGAGTTTCGAATTCGAATCGAATAATTTGATTCGACTCCCGAATAGCTAGTATTCGAAGTTTTGAATAATTAGACAGAACGAATGTCTAAAACACGACAAAGGCTAACGGTGCCACATGGTTAGGGTGGGGTGGCTGAAATTAACACTAACGTCGTTAGAGCAGGCCTTTCGGTTATACTTTCAGCCATATCCTGGTTGAAAAGCGAGTGCATGTTCGTTTATAAAGGAGATTATGTCATTTCCGCACTATCAAGCTGTTCACAACCTCGCTACTGAAACGAAGGCACGGACTTCTTGCGTAGTTTGGTTGCGCATGCCTCAAGCGCCGTAAAACATCATGAATTTGACCCCTGAAACTCTCAGCGATCGGCTTCACAAGTGAAAATTTGTTCAAGCTGTGCGGTCGTTCACTGGTGCAGCGCACCACTCGTTCAGAAACTCCCACGGTTCTGTCACGCAGTTAAAACGCATCTGTGAACGGGAGCCCGAAGATTTTTGGGCCCGGAGAACTCATGACGATGAAGCACATTACTGTTGTCAGATAAGCCATGTTACCTGAAGTGGGGGGAAAATGACCATCTACCGCACCCCCCTCTATTAGTCGTTGGGAAGATAGCAGTGCCGCTGCTGACTGGAATGGCGGCTTTTCTATCAACATGCCTGCGCGCCCACAGAAGCTTAAAAAAACCTGCCGTACAGGCGCGTAATAAAGCTGTCAACGCAGCGTAGGCTCCCTGATTTTTCCTTCGGCTTCCCGTAACACGTTTTGTGTAAATAAGATATATAAATAACGGCAGCTCAGTGAGCGCGTGTTTTCAACTGCAGGAAACACTAACGTAACGGCGAGAGAATCTCAAGTCAGTCATGTGGAACAGGTTGTGTTTATGCATGATAATTGGTAGGCTTTAGGTAGCAGTCACTTACCGCGTTATATGTTCGAGGACATAAGCAGATTTAGTTTCTTTGTTCTTTCTTTCAATTTACAACAAATGTTGCGTATTCTACATTTGATATTTTGTCCACCTTTCGGCAGTATTCGATTCGAAATGAAATTTCACTATACGCACACCCCTATAAATTCTATTTCATCGATACCGTCTATAAAACACTAGGGCTAACGCAAATCAATCAAAGCCCACTTAGTCGTCATCCAGCTCCAGTGTAGGATCCAAGCTGACTCGTATAGTTGGTGTGTGGAGCCAGTGGTGTTCATATTGGTCCAGACAGGTGATAAATTAGGTGATGCGACATGGCTGGTCTCGGGAGGGATTTGCTGTTGTCGCTTTTATGGTGTGCATGTCAGTGGCGCATCGTTAATATTATTCTGCAGGCCCTCATTTTTCTCCCTTTATAATGAAACATCAATCATAACATTATGAAATATGAATGGAAAAACTGATGAGCTCAACATTTTTCATTGTACGAATGCCATAAACTTCAGACTGCTGTTAGCAGAAATAATGCACACCTGTGTGCTGTGACAATCACTATGCAAAATAAGTTTTCAGGCACTTAATTATAGGGTGCTGCGGGATTCTTCAAAGCGTTACAGCACGTGCAATCTTTGGAACAATGTTTAGAGCTAGGAATAAGGGAAGAAAAGTCGACTCTAGACACACTGTTTTGTTTATCTTGCCGCCCTGGTCTAACTGCTTTTTCAAAATGAACCAGTACCTTGCCCCCTTTTCAACTATTATCTTTTCCATGCACAACACAACATTTCTGAGATTATGGTGATGTTATAAATATAACATCCATTTTTTTTCTTACGCACAAATGAGGAAGCACGGTCACCTGAACTTGGCGGACACGGGAGCCAGTGCAGTCGAACACACTGCGTCAAAGTGCTGCCAGCCATGAGGAAACAGTGGGGAAACTGGGCCTAGTGGATACAACATTAACCTGATACAACATTAACCTGAATGAAGACACTTTAAATGAAGTTACATGGTCTCGGGGTGCTCACGACTGTTCAAATTAAATGGATATGTACCAAAACTGGTATGACACGAGGATTCAGTATGACGAACATAAGGATATGTAATAACATGGAAATGATGACACGCACGTCATGTTCGGCATGACATACCTGCCATGCTCATAATGTGCTCGCAGCCGTTTCGCCAGCTTGACATGTACCACATTCGGTATTGCGTGGCGTGACTATGTAACGAAGATAAATAACTGGTGGTAACATGAAAATTATGACAAGCATATCAGGTAGAGAATGGCTTACGTACTACGCTCATGGTGCACTTGCGGCGGGTTCGCTAGATTGATATGCACAAAAATTGGTATTGCGTGAAAGAATTGTATGACGAACATAAATGACAGGTGTTAACATGAGAATCGTGGCATGCATGTAAAGTAGGGCATGATTTACGTGCCACGCTCATCGTACTCTCACGGCGAGTTCGTTAGCTTGATATACACCAAAATTAGTATCGTGTGATGTGACCGTATGACGAACATAAATGACTGGTGGCGACACGGCAAACATGGCATCCCTGTCCTGTAGGGCATAATTTACATGCCACGGTCATCATACTCTCGCGGCTGGTTCGTTAGCCTCAGATAAACCAAAATTGGTATTGAGTGAAATGACTGTACGACGCACATGAATGACAGGTTTAACACGACTATCGTGACATGCATGCCAAGTAGGGTATGACTTACATGCCACGCTCATGCTGCACTCGCGACTTTAATTACCTATGAGTGTATTTCCATGGGACAGTGGACTCCATCATCATCAGAAGTGTCCGTGTAGGAATCGTCGACCTGAAAAGCAAGTAATCATTGCTGCCATGACAAAAATTGAGCCAGTTTTGAGTGAACTGCCACATTTCTATGAGCACAAAACAGTCAAGCTTAGTTCGGATTGTTTTGTACCACGGAGTACCACGATATGATACCGTAGACATTGCTAGTACCTCTCTATGGCTTCCAAACGGCGCAGTGGTTACGCCATCCTGCTACCTATTAGTCTCTGTAACGCAGCTGTCCTGGAAAGCAGAAGCAATCCTCTGTCACACACGAAAAGTTTGAATTGTTTCACATCGTTGGACGTTAAGCGCACGTTCGGACCTTAGTACAGTTTTGTAATAAACACAGTCGCTTAACGCACTTCATCCCTGCAATAGATACTGCAGCTTATGAGCATGCCTCAACTTACCTCAGTTTGGATTCCCACAGTCACACCAGCCGCGTCACTCTCGATCATGCACTCGGCAATAGAAACCTAAAAAATCTGGCAGATCCCACGGACAGTGGGAATCAATGTAATGTGAAGCAGTCAGCAAACAGCTGCATACATCGCCTTGTTGGTCCTCGAGCCAAGCGGAATCATTCATGCCACGGCATCTAGTTTACCATATACCGCATATTTGCCATGCACGCATACATACACAATCTGGAATTTACCATGATAATGCAACATATTTTCTGGTATATACAATGCATGACCTGTCAACTATGTTCATCACGCACTCGTGTCATGCCATACCAATTTTGTTATATATCAAGTTAACAGGACGGCCGGAAGCACAGCATGGCAGTGTCATATAATTATTTCCGTAGATAACATGCATACCATCATTCGCATGCTAGAAACTGTCGTTTATGTTCTTCATACAGTTACATGGCGCAATACCAACTTTGGTGTATATCAAACGAACGAAATGTCCACCAGTGCACCATGAGTATGGCATGTAAATCATGCCATACATGACATGCATTTCGAGGCTTTCATGTTACCACCTGTTATTTATGTTCTTCATACAGTCACATCGCGCAATGCCAATTTTGGTGTACATCAAGCAAGCGAAACGGCCGCGAGTGCACCATGAGCGTGGCATGTAAATCAGGACATACACGACATGCATGACATGGTGTACATGTTACTACCTGTTATTCATGTTCTTCATACAGTCACATCGCGCAATACCAATTTTGGTGTATATCAATCTAGCGGAAAGGCCACGAGTGCGCCATTACCGGGGCATGTAAATCATGTCGTACATGTGATGGATATTTATGATTTTCACGTTACCACCTCTTATTTGCGTTCGTCATACAGTCGCGTCACACAATACCAATTTTGGTGCATATCAAGCTAGCGAAACGACCGCGAATGCACCATGAGTGTGGCATGTAAATGAAGACATACATGACATGCATGTCATTGTTTTCATGTTACCACCTGTTCTTAATGTTCTTCACACAGTCATATCGCGCAATACCAATTTTGGTGTATGTCAATCTAGCGGAACGACCACGAGTGCGCCATGAGCGTGGCAGGTAAATCATGTCGTACATGACATGCATTTCATGATTTTCATGTTACCACGTGACAGCTATGTTCGTCATACCGAAATGTCTTGTCATACCAGTTTTCGTACATATCGCTTCATTTAAATGGCCGCGAGCACTCCGAGGCCATGTCATGTAAATCATGCTGCACATGACATGCGTTCATGATTTGCATGTTAGGACATGTCAGTATGTTCGTCATGAACTCTTGCCACGCCATATGAATTTTGGTGTATATGAAATTAACGGAACGGCTGCAAGAGCCTCAGGGCTGTGGAAGGTAAATCATGCTGTTCATGACATGCATATCATAATTTTCATGTTATGACCTGTCGTTTGTGTTCGTAATACGGTCATGTTTTGCCATACCAATTTACGTATACATATGAATAACGAAACGGCCAGGAGAGCACAAAGTCGTAGGCAGCTAGATTGATAGATAGATACGCTCAAAGTCGCAGAATTTCGCTAAGAAATGCTTTACATTTAAAACCAAACAAGAGGAAAAATTAGCGCGCCTACTCGGTATACGTTTGCAGTGACAATAATAAGTGGGATTCGACACTCATAGAGACGCTGGTTTGCTCCTGCAAGGGCACCTTGTAATAATATTCGGTGCGCGCGGGTTTCAAATAGGCAAAAACAAAACAGTGCGCCGTGCGGTGACGACTTGTGTTGCGACTTTTGTGGCCCCTTGAATGTGTGCGCCGTTCAGGGGCGAATCACGTATGTGCCGTGCGGTGGCGAAGAGGACGGCTATCGTGTGCGTGACGTGCCTCGAGACAGCGTGAGCGGTGCGTGGACCGTGCGTGAGATTCGTATTCCAAGGCTGGAATCTCCTTCGCTGGGCGTCCGGTCCATGGGAGAAACCACAGCCCGACCTCCTGGTGCCTCGACGTAACGGAGCGTTCCCGCCACGGGAACATTGAGCCAGGGACCGTGTACGAGAACGGGCCAAGACTCGACGCTGTGTGCAGAAGGACACACTCAGGGTTCGGCCCACGAACTTGCATAGGCCGAGGCCGTCAACAGAGGAGCGGGACCCTTGGGCGCAGAGTTCCGACATCAACGGCCGTGGAGTAGACCCCGTGACTTCATGCAGCCTGACCAGCACCGAGCTACGGCATCGACGCGGTCGACGCACGACGCCTTCAACTCGGCAACCTCATCGGCTCCGACGGCAAACTGTACGCCACTGCTTGACTATTTCGCGTAGCAGCCGTCATGTCGCATGTAACTGTTTTTTATATTCGTTCAGTCCTTTCGTGTGTGTAAAGACGTCTTGGTTGATCTTGTCCCCCTGCATGCTGCGTCATTCTTCCTAGGGCGAATCCTGAACCAAACAAAACATCACGAACTGGCAAGCCTGCCAGGATTCGCTCAGTAACAGTGAAAGATGGCAGTTTCGCTAGTGTACCAGCACATGTTCGGACTCCAACGTGGACTTAGTGAAGCTTACCGCTGCAGGTATTCAACTCGGACTGACAGGCGCAGGACTGAGCAGGTGGATCGAGGCTCAGCAGGCAAAGCAAAGGGATGAGAGAGCTGCTGAACGAGAGGCACTGAAAGAAGCTGCGGAGATGCGCGCTTAGTTGATGAGAGGCAGCGTGAGATCCTCCAGCTAAAGCTACAGCTTCAGGAAGGAGCTCGGAATGCACCGGCAGCTGCTAATGACGTCCTGCCTGTACCCAGCAATTCATCACCGCATAACCCACAAAAGCTACCTCCTCTCTTTGATGAAAAAATCACAGCATATCCACGTGGTGAACGAACGTGAGTGGGGCGAAGCGAGCTCGCGCTGCAGCGCGGCGATGGCATTGCGCGAGCGTGGTCCTTCTTGATGGAAGATATTGTGACTAGATTGTTTGAGAACCACAATATGTTGCACACACCGCAACTATGGCTGAAACTGTTATCAAGGAAGTCCCGCTGGAAGCGCGCGTCGGCGCCTTCGGGCAGAGCCCGCCTGATAAGTTTTGCAGCCACTTCACGTGATCGCACAGCCTCGGGCTCTGCCTGCCGGCACGCGCGCTTTCTCGCCGCTTCACGGTCCTTCACATTTTGGAGATCCGATTCGCGCCGCAGCCGTGCAGCTTGTCAAGCAGCTTCGACCTCGTGGCCTCGAACGGCGGGGTCTTCTCGCCGCAGCCCTACAGCTTGTCGAGCAGCTTCGGCCTCGCGGGCTCGAACGTCGGGGTCTTCTCGCCGCATCCGTGCAGCTTGTCGAGTAGCTTCGGCGTCGCGGGCTCGAACGGCGGAATCTGCTTCGCGGCGTCGACGTGCAGGTTCGGCCTCGCGGGCTCTCACCTCAGTATTCTGTCTGCGAGCGCGCGCTGCCACCGCCTTCCGTGCCCTCCGTTCCGCAGCCTTGCCTTCCATCTGGCGACTCCGAGCTAAAGAGAAAGCGTGCCAAGAGGGAGCCTCATGGCCCGTTAGTTCTGAAATGTTGTCTTCGGGTGTCGTTGAATACACGAGACGCAGTAAAGAAGAAAGAACGCCACACAGGCGAACACGCACGAGAGTGTCACTCGTCAACCTCGTCTTCTTCTTTTACTGCATACCAGAACGCGCGCTTCTCACGAGCTAGAGGTGGCTACTACAACGCTACAAACGGAGGATGAACAGACCCATGGCATAAGGAGCTTTGCCCATAAAACGCGATTACTTGCACGCATACATGCAGAGATTTGAGCTAGTAGCAACCACGGGCGACGCTTTAACTGTTATCGGTAGGATGATTGCCGCCGATTCATTGGACTATCAGGAGGTGAAGAAAGCATTGCTGCAGAGGTTCCAACTTACGGCGCAGGGTTACCAAGACAAGTTTCGCAAGGCAAGAGCTGTGGATGGCGAAACTGGAACGCAGTTAGCCGTAAGAATTGCAATTTATTTTTATACCTAGATTGACATGGCCAACGTGTGAACAACGTACGAAGGATTACGTGATCATATAATCTCCGAGAAATTCCTACGCTGTTGCCAACCGAAACTAGTTATCTTCTTGAAGGAGAGATGGGGTAAATCACTTGACGAGCTTGCTAAGCTAACTGATCGCTTCCTCGAAGCACAGAATTTGCCAAACATTCGAAAAGATCCCGATACCGGGAAGGATTTCGGTGTGAAACTTAATGAAGCACCCCGGAAACCGCAAGTGAAGTGCATGCTCTGCAACCAATTTGGTCATTCGTCTCCCGACTGTCGCAGCCAGCCTAAACAAATGGTAAAGTGCAAATTGTGCAGTAAGCTGGGGCACACAGCTGAAAATTGCAGAGGTCAGCGCGCAGACAACAAACCGACTTCTTCCTGTGCATTCACAGAAGCACAAACGACTGGACCTCGTCAGGGCAAAACATCAAAGTGCCCACGAAAGCAAACTAGCCCCTCAAGTAACGCCGACGAGAACAGAAAAAACGCTGTACCTTTCCTAAGCGATGGGATGCCAGTATAAGAAGGGCGATTGCTAGGACGACAGGTTCGCGCGCTTCGAGACACAGGCTGCAATACAGCAACTGTCAGGCGAGAACTAATTCCTGAAGAGTGCTTGACGGGCAAAACAAGCAATGTTGTTTCACTTGATGGTTCAACTAGTCGCCTCCCCGAAGCTATTGCACAAGTGAAAACGCCTTACTTTTCAGGCAATATAAAAGTGGCTTGTATGAACCACCCACTGTACGACGTGGTTTTAGGAAACCTTCCAGGCATCAGAGGACCATACGATCATGATTTCTGACTGGGAGCGAGCAGTTGCGACTGAGGAAGAGGAGGAGTTGTGGAAGGAAAAGAACGTGGCCATGAACCCTCCACAGGCTTCAAGCGTGGCTAAAGCCAAAGCTCAGCAACAAAAACAAAACAAGATGCGTCCCTTCTGCGTTCCAGAAGTTTTGTCGAGTGACATCACCAAAGCGCAACTCATTGAAGGACAGCAGAAGGACCCGGAGTTGAAATCGCTTTTTACTAAAGTGAACAAAGTGTCTAAATCTGGCAAAGGTCACAGCTATGAATTCGTGGAAGAAAATAGATTGCTCTACCGTCGTTATCGCCTTGCGACAGGTAGAGCATTTAGGCAGGTGGTAGTTCCAAAGGCGTTTCGACGAAATATTTTCGAAGTTACCCATGAAAACATCATGGCTGGGCATCGAGGGATCAAAAGAACAACCGATCGTATTTTGCAAGAATTCTACTTGCCAGATTTACACGGAGACGTAAAGCGCTTCGTAAAATCATGTGACATATACCAACGAGCAACACCTAAAGGAAAAATAGGAGTCGCTCTTTCGGGCAACATGCCTCTTATCCGCACACCGTTCGAAAGAGTTGCAGTGGATCTGATCGGCCCCTTTTCAACAATGTCAGACCGGGGAAACCGATACGTTCTGACCTTAGTTGATTTCGCAACTAGGTATCCGGATGCTGTAGCACTTCCTGCACTTGATGCCGTTCATGTTGAAGAAGCGCTCATCGAAATGTTTTCCCGCATTGGTTTGCCCAAAGAAATAGTCACTTACCAGGGAGCAAGCTTTACCTCCGACTTAATGACAGAGGTTAGTCGGCTTCTCTCCGTGAAGCTTCTCAAGACGACGCCATACCATGCCATGGCGAATAGCCTAGTCGAGAAATTCAATGGCACCCTGAAGATGATGTTAAGGAGAATGTGCCGAGAGAGACCCCGATCATAGGATAAGTACCTCGCCCCGCTGCTTTTTGCGTACCGAGAAGTACCACAGACAAGCCTCGGGTTCTCTCCCTTTCAACTTATCTATGGCCGTCATGTCCGAGGACCGCTGACATTATTAAGAGAGCTGTGGACGAATGAGGAACTCGACGGAGACACACGGACGACATACACGTATGTCTTTGACTTGCGGAATTGGCTGGAGGAGACGTGCAAGATCGCGCACGAACAATTAGAGAACACTCGCGCCAAGCAAAGAACATACTGCGACAAGAAGAGTCGTCCTAGAAAAGTGCGTTCAGGCGAAAACTTCTCATATTGTTGCCTACGGACTCTAATAAACTTCTAATGCAATGGAAAGGACCATTCCTAGTAATAGAGTGAAGAAATGACATGGATTACGTCATTGACGTGTTCGGGAAAAAGAAGATATTTCATATTAATATGCTCAAGAAGTACGAGGAGTGTGAGCCTAGGTTCACACTCCTCAGGTGTCAGTTCTTACAGAGATTGATAATAACTCCACCGAAGGCCAAGTTGACGAAGTGGATCCTCTGCCAGTACCGAAGCTGCATCTCACGCAATCTCGCACCGATGTCGACCTATCCACAGACTTCACCAGCAAGGGACAAAGTCGCAATGTATCGAGGGGCCCAGTATTCTATTTATGTTCGAAACATAAAAGGCTCGGACAACGTAGGAGCAATTACAAGACTTGGGCTTAACGTTTAGCAACAAACTGAACCGCACAAACTGGAAAGCGTGCAGTACATAAACTCTTTCATCCCACGCTTCTATCTTAGAATAGTTGTGAACAACTTTCTTGGAAAAGGGGGTATTGTAATAATATATGGTGCGCGCGTTTCAAATAGGCAAAAACAAAACAGTGCGCCATGCGGTGGCGACTTGTATTACGACTTTCGTGGCGTTTTGAATGTGTGCGCCGTGCGGGGGCGAATCACGTATGTGCCGCGCCGTGGCGAAGAGGATGGCGATCGTGCGCGCGGCGGGCCTCGAGACAGCGTGTACGAGAACCGTGTGTACAGCGTGCACGAGAACAGCGACCGTGTGTACAGACAGCGTGTACGAGAACAGGGGCCGTGTACGAGAACAGGCCAAGCCTCGACGCCGTGTGCAGACGGGTACGCTCAGGGTTCGGCCCACGAACACGCATAGGCCGAGGCCGTCAACAGTAGAGCGGGTCCCTTGGGCGCAGAGTTCCGACATCAACGGCCGCGGAGTATAACCCGTGACATCACGCGGCCAGACCAGCACCGAGCTACGGCATCGACGCGGTCTACGCACGACGCCTTCAACTCGGCAACCTTATCGACTCCGACAGCGATCTCTACGTCACTGCTTGACTATAACGCGTAGCAGCCATCATGTCGCATGTAACTGTTTTCTATATTGGTTCAGTCCTTTTGTGTGTTTAAAGACGTATTTTGTGTGCGTAAAGACGTCCACAGATTTGGTGGCCACGAACAAGTCGTCGACGTAGCAGAAAACAAAGGGTAGAAAACGCGTGACTGTGTCAATGAAACGTCGAAAGGATTGAGCGGCATTCCTGAGACGGAATGGCATTCGTAAAAACTCGAAGATCCCGAATGGTGTTGTAATAGCCGTCTTGGGTATGTCTGATTCGGCCACGGGAATTTGGTGGTAGGCGCAGACACGGTCAATCTTCGAAAAGATGTTGGCGCCGTGCAGAGCGGCACTCAAATCCTGTATGTTGGGTAACGGGTACCGATCCGCAATTGTCTTAATGTTCAGAGATCGGTAGTCTCAGCATGGCCTCCAGTCACCCGATTTCTTGGGCAACATGTGGAGTGGAGCTGCCCAGTTACTTGTGGACGGGCGAATGATTCCCAATTTCAGCATATGTTCAAATTCTGCACGTGACACCCTGAGCTTGTCCGGAGCAAGTCGACGTGGCCGGAGAAAGCAGGAGGTCCGACAGTAACGATGTGATGACGTACGTCGTGGCACACTGATTTTTTTCAATTAGGCGGTGCGGTGATCTCAGGGTATTCTCGTAGCAAAGCCGCGAAGTATTCATTGCAAACCGTAGCACAAGAGAGGCTAAATCTGTGGTTCCTGGCGCAGCAATGCCTTTCACAGAGAGGTAATTTGTCGCGTGTAGGAAACGTTGTCGCTTGACGTCGACAATGAGGTCATGGTCGGTGAGGAAATCAGCACCGATAATGGCAGAAGGAACGTCGGCGATCATGATCAGCCAGCGGAACGGTCTTCGTAGCCCCAGGTTGAGTGTGAGAGACCGTTGTCGAAATACTGGAATCTGCGTTCCATGCACAGTATGGCAGTAGCGGTGCGATCCATTCGTGTAGCTGGTGGAATGCTGATCTGTGCGCCTGTGTCAGTTAGGATGCGTTGCCCAGTGGCCTTGTCGTTGACATAGAAGAGGCGACATGGGGTGGGCCCGTGACCGCTCGTCACCGCAAGCGGTCGG